>NC_068938.1:47092478-47126376 GCF_016801865.2 Culex pipiens pallens
AGAATGGCGCATATGCATTTTGGCAGCTGGAACTATTTTCCTAGTGTATACGCCTTTGGTTGATGAGATATGGCCAAGCAAAGATAAAAAATACATTTTTTTTGTGTTTCCTGATCAGCGATATCTCGGAAAAATGGACCGATTTTCAATGTAATGGTTTTTGAAACATTATTACGAAATTCAAGTTTCAAAAATAACTTTTTTATGGAAAAAACTTTTATTTTGACAATTTTACAAAACTACATTACAAAATATCAAATTTTATGTTTTTGAAAAGAGCAAAACAATTCCTAATTTTAAAATCAATTGCATTGAAAATCGGAAAAAATGCGAATCAGCCATTTTTTTTATTTAAATGTTTCGGTGTAGTGTAGTCATAGTCATGTCATCAAATCTAACAGAACATTCTTTCAAAGCTTTATGCTTTTTTAAATTTTCAAATGTCTTTTTTGTATGGTCAGCAATCAATTTTTTATGGAAAATTATATGGGCAAGTTAATTATGCAAAATGATTTTTTGGGCATACGGAAGGCACCCCAAAAGTTTCGACCAGATTAAAAAAATGCAAAAAAATGGGTTACTAAAATATGGTTAGGCCGTAGCAAATATTTTTTTGAACTTTATGTCCCTCGACTCAGTCTGCCTGTGTGGATCAATCGGACCGCGCACTGGACTCACAATCCAGAGGTCGTCGGTTCGAATCCCGGGGCGGACGCAAAAAATTCTAAGTGTTAATATGGTATTCGGTGCCCTCTCCCCGTGCCATACCTTCACACTTAGGAGACCCGGGAGGCGGAGTCTTGTCGCAAAAAGAACGATACACGCCTGTGGATCCGTAGACGAAACCGCAAGGTTTAAGAGGGCCACATTATAAGGTGTTACGTCGATTCCGTTTTTTTTTTTTTGTCCCTCGACTCTAATTGTGGGCGAGGCGGGGGGGGGGGGGGGGAGAATAAAAAAATACAAAAATTTAAATTACAAGCCAAGGTCTCAACATTTGAATGTAAAAAGTGTTTTAAAATTCATTTTACACCTGCCCCGTTTTTACGCAATCATTAGTTTTCAAAATATCCAAGAATTGAAATTTTTTTTTTTCGCCGAAAAAACAAGTTTTTGTGGTGCTGCACCCAAACGGCGGCCGCATGATTGTGATGCATGGCGGCATGAAAGTATATCAGAATCTGCATGAAAACTGTCCTCATGCATTTTTTGCGATATAGGGGTATGACATTTTTGCCCGTTACCGACAATTATCGACATCTGGGTGCTGAAAAGACAGAATGCGTAACGTGATTTTCGAATGCTCCCAACTGCTCCTCACTAATACAAGTGCACTACTGCTGTAAACATAAACAAAGTAAAAGGCTTTGTTCAAGCTCAAGCGTGACATATTTTTTGCTGCTGAAGTGACTGGTTTTGAAACATTTTGAATCTGTTGATGTTAAAGTTTTCGCTGAAAAATTTAGTGCTTCGCGCAATTTTTGTTCGTAGACTAAACGGTGGGCGGCCAAAATATGCTTTTTTATTTTCGACCTGACGAAAAATTGCGTCAGAAGTGGGTGGAATTTTGTGAACCAGAAGAACAACCGAATGGAAGTTTCGAGATCATGTATCTTTGTATTTTAAGATTTGTTGACTTCGAATACCTCAAAAGCTGGAGTATTTTTTTTAATCCTGACAAAATAAATTATAGATCGATTACAATACTTGCTACTTCTTGGTATCATTTTGCAAACAGTAAATTGGTTCCGCTTTGACAGTTCTAAATTGAGGCCGCTTTGCGAACCACTATTCTGCACCCAGATCGACATTACCGATGGCTTTTCACAAAAAAAAACCCTTAACAGAGCGAGGATTGAACCACCAACTTCTTGGTTATAGATCCGACACGCTACCACCGCGTCATGGACGCTTGATGAAATGAGATTAAAAGAGCACCAACATATTCTTCTCTTTGGAGTGTTGCTCGGGGACGGGCCAGCATTATATGTGTTGGTGAGAACTGCAGATCGCTGAAATGTTTACACGCGGGCAAAAATGATCTACGGGCTTGCTGCAAAAAATGTTATAAAATGTGACAATTTATGCAACATTTCCACTGTTGCAGATTTTGAGATATATTTTTCCTTTGGGTGTGTACATTTAAATTTTATAAAAATGAAATATTTTTGATCGTCCCCAGACATGCTAAATATGATTTTAATTGCAGGAAAATGCATTTCTAATTGTTTTCAGTTGGTTAGACTTCTTTTTCCTTTATAATTTGGAAGTTTTTTGAAAAATAACGACATAAGCTTTGAAAAATATTGTAAAAGAATAACTAGAACAACATTTAAATTTAAAAATTGAAAAAAAGTTCTTTATACTCATCAACCAACACAGCAACGACTTCCAATAAAACCTTTGAGTGCTTCATTCTGATTCCGCGCAACACACAAAGCCCTCACACTCATACTCAAACACACACACATTTTATATGGCACATCGACCGGCCACGATCCGGCCAAGCCGTCTCGGAAGGTTAGCCGCTTCGGCATCGATGCCAAAGACCGGCAACCAGGCCATCATCTAAGAAGTTTCTATTCGACGTCCAAGCTTGGGTCGTCACCGAACACAAAAACACCCGTCGAAGGTTAGAACCACTCAGTTGGCGATAAATAGAAAAATCGAAAAAAAAAAACTTGAAGAAAATCTCCAAACAAGTCAAACACGCACCAACCCGTTATGGGAGGAGGTGGTGGGGAAAAATATGAACGAACGCTGCAGTTGATAGAAGCAAACCAAGCGTGCAGCATAGAACACAAGCCACCACCACCCCACAAGGTCTTGGAGATCGCGGGGCCCATTGGTGCGTTCAAACTCCCCTCCCCCCTTAAGTATTAGCCGCGGCGGGTGCGATATACGCTCGGGTGCTGTTAGATAAACATAAAAATTAAATTGTTAATGCTAAAAAGGAAAACCAACCAGTTTTAGATACCGGCCTGCTGACTTGTAGGCGAGAGGGGGGGTGGATAAGGCACGACTTAGCCCCAACATGGGTCTGTTTTCCCAAACCTTCGTTGACTGTAGAGGAACACAGAAAAAATCTTCAAATCTGAATATATTTTTAAAATGTGTCATAAATCATATGGCAAACTATTTCCACCAAGAATTAAAAGAATTGAAGTCGACAAAATGAATATCAATCTTTTAATCATTTTTTACAACTGTGCTCCTCAAAAAACACAAACTCAACTCGAGTTCTGAGGTAGTTGTGTGTGGCTTGCTTTTGCGTGAATCGTATAAAAAAGGTTGACCATTAGACAAGTACCTGTCGGAAGGGTGAAGTATGATTGGTGGTGGAGGAGAAGGCTAGAAGAAGTTAGTTCCGATAGCAATTCCGATTGGGTTTATGGATGCGTGCTAGAACGGAATAAAGCCAGCAAGCGATTAAGCTTGAGAGGTTTAGTAGATTTCTTTGGTAGAAAACTGAAAGACGAATAAAACTTGTTCTTGCTAGTACCGGGAGATTTCTTGTGAATAAGGTTGCCATTGTATAGCAAATAAGTTGTGCTTTGAAATCTTATCTTGTGATTGATGAACCTTTATCTTGCATCTGTGTTGCAATCCTGGTAATGTACAAACCTGAAAGTAAATAAAGAAAAGGCAAATGTTAGTACTGAATGCAACCAACCTGTGTATTTGTAAAGTCTTGATAAAATTTAAAAAAATCGATTTTCTTAAGATTCCTCCAAGATTTTCGGATATTGCGGAATTAACCGCAACAATATTTTCAAACTCTATTAAAAATATTTTGTAGATCTAGAAGTGTTGTGCTTGAAAATAAGACGCATCGGAATGAGACGTTTTATATTTTTTAACCTTGCGACCTTTTTTTGTGAAAACGTTTTTTTGAAAATCTTGCACATAAATTTTAAATCGGAACCGACAATCTAACATCGAGTTTTTTTTCTCTTTTTGGATATCTTCTTACTCTTAATTTTGATACACATTTAATAATGTTTAGTGTTTTTTCTAAGTTCGGTAAAGTAGATTTAAAAAAAAACATGTTTTTGAGGCAAATTTTTAGTTTTCAATTATAGGTTGTAAATCGAAAAATCATTTTTTTATGTGAAGGTTTATGCTGTTGACCATAGAATTGAGAATTAACGATTGGGTTGATTTTTTTTTTACTTTTTGAAACAGTTTTTAGTTAAACCTTTGGATAATTGAGTCTGGACTGTTATTGCAACAATGTTTTCAGAAACAAATAATTTCAATGTGTTTATCATCAATTTTTACTTGCAAAATATTAGCAACGGCCTTAAAATCGTCAAGTTTCAATTAAATAATTCTTGAAAAAGCTTCAACTGATTTTCCAATTTCGATTCATCGTTGTGCAATTCTCCCAGGAATGATCAATTCTTTGATTTTGTTTTGTTTTTTTTTATTTTGATGAATTTTTGCGAATACTTTTTTAAATTGTTATACATATTTATTTTAAATATGAGTGAATTTAGTTTTTGAGTATTTAGTTAGGATTAGTTTTAAAAGTAATATGTTTCCCAAATGTATTTTTAAAGCAAATATATGAAATGATCAGAAAAATCAAAGTTATGCACAACAAAGATGAAAAGCATTTAAGCCAACCACTTGAAACATAACAGAAATGTAATTTGTTTAAAAAAAAGTTCAACAAAGATAATTTCATAAAAAATGTGCTTTTTATAACCAGTGAAGTCATTTGGCATCATTAAATTTTCCATATAATTTCCTTACAATTTTGGTCGCTGTTCCTACAAAAAGCTATTAAAGATTCAAAAATCTGTTTCTTCAGAACATATATTCTGATCGATTTGGTGTCTCAGACAGATACACAGAAAAAAAGGGAAAGGGGACACGAAAAAATTAATCACATGTAAACTCAGTTGATGTAAACTTGAGATTCGACGTAAACGGTTGAATCACACGTAAAATCATGTTTTTACGTATAATTTGTTGCAAATTTACATAAAATTGCATTTAAATTTACATGTTTAATGACGTGCAAAAGTGTTCCATCATAAATGATGTAACATTCGGAATTATTTTTTTGTGTGTAGGCTTAGAAAAAAATAGCTGCCCTCCAGAAAAACCAAACCCTCTTTTCACATAACAAAATTGAAAGGGTAAAATTACAATATTTTTTTTAAATTTCATGTTCGGATATTTGTTTGATGCCAAAAATGGCATCTTTTGAGCTTTGGCACATGTTGGTCAAAAGTCATTTGACAGTGTTGCCAATATTTTGAATTTATTTGCAATGTTTTTATAGGTAAACAAAGTCGTTATCAATAAAAAAAATATTTTTTGTAAGGTACTATTCGCTTGCAAATATTATTTTTCATCTGAAAGTAAAGTCAAAAAAATGTTTTCTTCTTTTTATGCTTTGTTTTTTAAATCATAATTTTCCACTTGTTTTTTTTTTGCAAAATTTAAATTGAAACTATTTTTTGAGATTTCCTAAGCAATACTGCAACTATTCCGAAGACTTCTGTGTCTCGATATTGATTTTTGAAGATTTTAACCCCCTACAACCCAATCACGCCTCTAGGCGGGCTTCAATCTTAAAAATTCGCCAAAAAAATATTTTTAATCTTGAAAAAGCATTGGAAAGAAGAACTCTTACATTTTTTGAAAATTCTGGGTTGGAAGTTTGACTTGTTTTATGCGACTTTGTCTATGTTTTAAACAATGTATTTTTTTTTTAGTCAACTTTGGCTGTGTGTAACTAACATTTCCTATATTTTATGTTAAAATACAGCAATTCCATTTGAAAAGAGACTAAACCGAAAAAAAATTCTCCGATCGGGCTCAAAACTTTTCTGGGGGTTCCTTGGCCAAAATAATCAGACCCGTTTTTTTTTGGCCATATCGTGCTAAAGTGGTCCCAAAAATGGCAATTTTCGTCATTTTTTAACAAAAAACACCATTTTCAAAAAATCAACTCCACGCCATTTCAACCGATTTTTGCGTCTTGGACGCAAATGAATGGTGATAAGTTGGTCTTTATAGGAAAAATAGTCTGAAGACCGAAACATCTTGCCTAACATTTGAAAAGGTCGAATTCTTAGGACAATTTTACGCAACATACTCAAAAATGGGAGGTGTTTTAAAATAGATAATAAAAAAATATAATAAAATCTCTGAAATTTTAAAGTTATCGTCGTTTCAGCGCAAACAATTTTTTTCCGGTTTTCGTCATTTTTTCATTTTTGCGCGCTGCGCACCTAAAATCCTAGTTTTTATGTTTTTATATCGTATCTCGGATTCCTGTTAATGAACCTCTCCTTTTTTCGAATATGTTACGTAAAATTATCTAAAGAAACCGACAAAAATAGTCTCAGACATAAGCTGTTTGGTCCAGACACCGTCAAGTAAAGTTTTATTCGACCTGTTCAAATGTAGACAGCAAAAATCGGTTGAAATGGCGTGGAGTTATGATTTTTTGAAAATGGTGTTTTTTGAAAAAAATAACGAAAATTGCCATTTTTGGGACCACCCTAGCAAGATGTAGGTCACCCTAATGGCTAAACAAAAAATACGACTCTAATTATTTTGACCGGATAGGAGAACTTTTTTTTTCGGTTTAGGCTCTTATCAAATGGAATAGCTGAATAAGTATGCAGTAATTTTTGTAATGTCCAAGACTACACGGAGAAAAAAGAGTTCCCAAAATCGTGCAAAAATGGGAACCACGAACAAAGTGTTCAAATCCCATGGTACGATTTTGAAAAACATTTTTTGTTTTTTTGTTACCGTCATCAGGGATGACATTGGGTCTGGGGGGTGAGATGGAGTCATACAAAAACACTGAAATTTGTATGACCCAATCTCACCCCACAGACCCAATGTCACTCCTGAGGACGGTATTGATAAAGGTATCATTCTATGGTAGAAAATGTGAAAAACAAACAAAAAATCGAAAAAGGTGGTAATGATGCAAAGGTTAGGAGATACTAGAATAATGCAAAAACTATAAAAAACAAACATAAACTAAACAAGATAAATGCAAATAAAAATACTAAAAATGCAACAAGCAAAACAAAAAACAAGAGTAGTCAAGTTGTGTTTTTTCTCTTCTTCCAGATTTGAAATTCAAACACCGTACATCACAAACTACTATGAAGTGATGCATGCATTCGATTGATATCAAGACACTTTAAGCTCTGTTCGCCAGTAAGTTCCAAAGATGGGCAAAGTTCTTTAGACCCCACCTCACCCAACCAACCGTTCCATTCCAGTCTTAAAAGCTTACAAAAGAACTTTAAGCATTTCTGCACTTCTTTGCATGCATGCAAGATTTACAATTTCCACCACGCTCGCTCTGATGTTCCCTAGCAGTTCTTAAAGTTATGTAATCAAGAAGAACTCTTTAATGCTCTCTGCAGCATAAAAGTTCGCTCAACTTCCAAATAGGGTGCGAGGAGGGAGGGGGGAAGGGAGGATGACTACACCACATAGACAACTTTTTATGCGAATTTATGGCCCGTTTGGTTGTCGCTCTGGAGACAGGAACTATCAAAGGGGTGGTGTGGCGAGTAGGGGGAAGCGATCTATGATGATATGGGCAGCAGCAGCAGAACCGTCTTCGTTCTCCGTACTGTTTATGCCGCGCTCCATCAGCTGGCCGATGCCACCACCGTGTGACTGTATGGGTGCAGTTATGTTTTATCTACACAGCTGTGTGAGTTTTTTTTTCCATTTTTGGCTCGCGTTTGCCAAGTCGGCTGTTCTATGTTTGGGGGGCCTATGCTAGTTTTATGCTGGCATGCTGCTGTATATCTGTGGGTTTTTACATAAAAACAGTATGATAGATAATGGATGCGACGCGAAACGACGTGGAGTTGGGTTCGTTCTTTATGTATTCTTGGTTTTCTGGTGTTCTGTTCATCGTGATATTGTGACCGTTTGTTTGGCAGTGTGCCACCGTAGTTGGCCTACTCGACACCAGAGTGGGACACTGACTAGCGTGTCGTTTTTATTGAGCATGTTTTGAGAATTTCAATGACCAAAATCAGGTTTATTAAAGATTGTTGTTGAGTTTGGGTTATTTTGGAATCATTATTAGGGATTTTTAAACATTTTTTCGGAATTGGAAATATTCTTTATCAGATTGGTAATGTCACTGTCATAGCCACCTGCACCTTTAAAACCCTCTGGACCGAGTCATGTAGCCAAGTGCTAACAGTTTAATCTCGTAAGCGGTAGATCAGCAGTTCAAATGTAGTCTTTCAAGGTGTTCCCCTAAGGAACAGTAAAAAATTTACTTGTTTCCCATTTTGAACAAAAAATGTCCCCACAACTTCGCTCATCAATCATCTCCCCCTCAAGACAAGAGGAAACCCCTTTGAAGATACTGTCCTGTCCAGTATCCTTCCACCTGGAAGTCGCCGGCAAAGTTAATCACAATCATTTGGCTGTCATCAACAGCTGCATACGCCAGACAATCACCGTTATTGAGACCTTCTCGGCGGTTCCAGAATTAATCAATCCAAAAAAGGAAGACTCGAACCCCGAAAGGATTAAGTTGCCAGCAGCAGGACAAACTCGGTTCGACCTCGTGAACATCGCGACGCAAAACCAGTTCTGCGAAATTTTAACTGTAATGTTTGTATTGCGGTTCTTCGAGTTTCGGACGGCGGCCGGTGTGGTCATCTGGACGGACGGACACACAAGAAACTGGTTTTTCAACTTGGAATGTTATGTTCTGCGAAGAGAGTTGGCGGAGTGGGCAGAATAATCCGTAATTTGATAGCGTTGTGGGCTGGTTGGAGAGGAGATTTCTTTTGCGGTTTATGTTAATTTGTTTGTTTTTTTTTTATGGTAAGGCGGTGAAATTTCAGAAGCCCAGCGATAATTGGAGGTCATTTGTTAGGAATGTTGGGGAAAGAAAAGTTAAATTTGACAAATTTGCAAAACTTATAAATACAAAAATTAATAACTCAAGCTTCTCCCATTTGAGTGCACCGTATAATGCACAAGTTGCGGTTGATTCTAATCCAAGTTAGGCCGGAAAGTTGTTTACGACCAGCACCGCAATCGAAAACCATAACCTCAACTAGGCAAATCCCCATACACAAATCCGTGGCGAATCAAAAGTGCATCTCCAATGTATGCAACCAGCACTGTTTGTGCCGGTAATAATGATTAATTCTGCCAGATACGCACCCGCACTCTGTCGAAGGTAATTACGATTGCGTTTCACCGAAGGAAGCTCTCCGTAGATTTGTACCGCAAAACCATTCATCAAATCAACTCGCCAGTCGGCAGGCTATGGATTGTTAATTGTTGGTGATTTGATGGAGTGTGTAATTTGGTGTTGGTTGCACTTGGTCAGAATCAACCGATTCTCGCAGAACGGTAACGGTATCACAAAGCTTGCAGTGCACCTTGTCTTGCAATAGAAACTAACCGTAACTACCATATTCATCAGCTAGCGTAGTGCAGTGTCTCAAACCGGATAGAATCTCGTTTATCTTGTTACATCTTGAGTTGAGGTGCCATATGAGAAGCGCTGAAGAGACAGGCAGCAGAGAATGCACCTTGAAGGTTTTTTTTTTCAAAGGTATGAGGATAACTAAAGATGTTCCATGGGCTAATGATTGCAGTTTCTGTATCACAAGCAGAAAATTCAGATATCAACTTCACGTCAGTATCCTTGAAATTTGGGAACTGCAATTGTATTTTGAATATGAACAAAAAATCTCAAGGAATCAGGTGGAATTCAAATTCACACATGGACAAGACAGTTATTTTCTCATTTCTTTATTTTCATTCTTTAAACATCAAATTTGGGTTCTGCAACATCATTTTAGTCATATTTGAGTGGTTTATTGCTTGTTACATTAAAAATTGCATTCTCTGTTCACCGCCGCAATGTTGGAATTAAAATTTCCAAATCACTTTAAAGCATTTTTTGGGTCGTATTTGAGCTTAGCAATGCAAAATAAGAAATTTAATTGTATTTTTTTATTTGGAAGAAGCTTTTTCCATCGATTTCTAAGGTCCAAATAAACTATTTTGCATCATTGGATTCTCCATGCAAATTTGGAGGGTGTCCATAGGAAAATGCTAAGCAAATGTTCGAAGATCCGTAAAAATAAGTAAAACTTGATTTTGACAATCTTTTCATTCCTAATTACTTTATATTTTTTTTATAAGTTTTCGTGGGCAAAAGTGACAACTTTTGAGCTAAAGTGAATAAATATTATTATTCGAAAACATATCCAATATATGGAAAAAATATACATATATATTGTTTGTAAAATTGAATTTGGAATCAGAAATTACAATTTGCAGCTTTCAAGTTAAAGCTGTTTTAAGGTGGAAAATTGCTGAATTTTATTTAAAAAAAAGGCAATTTAAAAAAATAACTGAAAATGGCTTCAACCCAAAACAGTGCAGTCAATAAAAGTATCACAAAAGTAAATTTTGATTCAAAATTAATATTGAAACATTATTTTTGAAGGCTTTTTTTATTGAATTTCAAAACATTCCAAAAATCATAAAACTTGAAAAAAACTACACTTTTTCAACTTTTTGGATCAAAACTTTCAACATTTTGTCCGCTATAACATATAAAAAAAACATATTTTCAGTTTCGAGGAACTTGGTTTCATTTCAATCAATTATTACAAAAAATTTAAAAACAAGGTTTTTTTTGCGAATTTTCTAGAGAACTGATTGAATTTCATATGTGAGCAATTCTCTGAGGTTCCGGTAATTCGTTTTTTTTTTGTATCTTTTAATCCGGCTGAAACTTTTTTTGTCCATATAATTTTTCATACAAATTTGGCAGCAAAAATGATACATAAAATTCAAAAAAAAAATTCAAAAAAATCTGTCTTTTTAAAGGAATTTTTGATTGATTTGGTGTCTTCGGCAAAGTTGTAGGTATGGATAAGGACTACATTAAAAATATTATACTCGTTACATTTTTTTTGGCGATTTTTAATTTCTCTTTTTGTCACTAAAACTTTGCAAAAAAAAACACAATCTTTAATTTTTTTTTCTGATATGTTTTTGGGGACATCAAATGCAAATTTTTCAGAAATTTTCAGAATAGACAAAAAATCTTTGACCAAGTTATGAATTTTTCAATCAATACTGATTTTTTTTCAAGCAATCGAAACATTTGTCCCAAAAATTTTCCTACTTCATTTTTCGATGTAAAATCGAATTTGCAATCCAAAAGTGCTTTAGTGAAATTTAGATAAAGTTCACAGTTTTCAAGTTTTAGCCCTTTTTAGGTACCGTAAACTGGTGTGATTTTGATAGCCTGGGGTGACTTTGATAGGTTTTTCAAATGCCCGTCAAATTAATATCTAAACATTTTTGAGAACATATATGCAAAATTGTGACTATAACATTGGATGTATCAAAATTAGTGGCCAAATCAAATTTCTATCAATGTCAACCCGGGCTATCAAAGTCACCCCAGTTTACGGTAACTTTTTTGAAAAAAGTCGCAGTTATTCATTTTTTAAAATTAGCGCTCATGTTTGCCCACTTTTGAAAAAAAAATATTTTCGAAGAGCTGTAAAAACTTCTCTAAAGTTTGTCTTTTGTGAACTTTGTTGATACGGCCCTTTGTTGTTAAGATTTAGTCATGCAAAGATCAACCCATCATTTTGTTATGTCGATATCTCAGCAACTAATGGTCCGATTTTCAATGTTAAAATATGAAAAATTCGTGAAATTTTTCGAACTTTTCGAAAAAAATATTTTCAATTTTTTTAACCAAGAGTAACATTTTAAAACAGTTTTTTGCAAATCAAGTTTTATTGACAAAAAGTGAAATCAAAAATCACCAAAGAAATTTTTTTACCGAGTATCATTTTTTTTCAGTGCAGTCCTTATCCATACCTACAACTTTGCCCAAGACACCAAATCTGTCGAAAAATTCCTTCAAAAAAGACAGATTTCTGAATTTTCAAACATCATTTTTGTATGAACAGCTGCCAAATTTTTACTTTTTCCTTATTTGGGAGGTTTTTTTGAACAACTGTTCAACTTCTCTTGTTGTGTGTTTTTCTTGTTAAATTTTCATTATTTTTATTTGCATTTATCATCATTAGTTGATTTTTGATTTTGATAGTATTTGGCATATTCTACCACCTCCTACCATTGCCTTTTGTTTTTTTAATTTCCAGTCCAGTTTTTCCAGTCACTTTTTCGATTTTTGCTTGTTTTTCACATTTTCACATACTATGATACAAATTTCATATAAATTGTAAGTAAATGTGAAGAGGCATAATTTGAAACATTATAAAAATTACTGCATACTTATTTATGCATAGAAAAATTGTAATTTCAGTCAAAGCTGACGCCCGAAAAAATGACATTTTAAAAAAACATCGGCAAAGTCACATAAAACGAGTCAAACCTTACAACCCTAAAATTTTCTAAAACTTCTTCTTCTTCTTTACAATACTTTCAAATATCAAGAATTGGATGAAAATTTGTTTTTTGGCGAATTTTCAAGTTAAGCCCGCCTAGAAGCGGGGTTCGGTTATTGATGGTTAATTATTTGAAGTTATTTTAAAATAAATTTGAGTAAATTTTAAATAAATTAATACTATACTTCCAATGTTGGAAATATAAATATAACCAGAATTCCACGAATAAAAAAAAGTGAAGATGAGTAAAATGTCATAAAGGAAGAAGCAACCTCAGCAAAAAAAAAGCAGAAACCTGAAATCAAGACCGCTTCTTCCGCGGCATCCCCCTGGTCGAGAAAGGAAAAACTGGAGTAGCAAAGATGCTAATGAAGCCATTTTCAAATGCAAATGAGCCGTACAAATTGATGGCTTTTCGCGAATTGATGACGGAAGTGGCACGAACGGAGAATGTCACGCTGTCTCACCATCTTTGCTCTGTCAACTCTCTAGCTGATAAGCTGGCCGTTAAGGGTTGCCCTGTTGCTTAATTATTAACGGAACAGGGATCTTATCGAGAAGGGGGGAGGAAGCTGAGATTGGCGCCACCGGTCAGGTGCTAATGAGTCAAGCCACGGAGAAGTGTTTGATTGGAAAATTGCCGTGATTTATAGCTGCTTTGCATGCAAACGATAATTTTAATTGCATAACTAAAGGATGTAACATAATGTTCTGTATTATTCATGATGATCATTAAAATGTTCTTCATGGAGTAGAGAAGTGGAAAAAAACAGGCACACTTCCCGAGAAAATGTTCAGCCTCTACGTGATACCATCTGACACAGTTTCAAGCCCTAACGGTAATCGGCGAGCGAATCGGTTTCTGGTGCTGCTGATGGTGGTCCATTCTTGATGTTTAGCAATCCGCGAATTGCATATTTTATTGCACCTTTTTAGAGCGGCGATGAGCGGCGACTGATGCGACAACGTCGCACGTACTCTGACAGCATTAAATGCAACCCGCATTATTTTTTCGAAGCACAGAAGAGGCATAGCAAAGCATATGGTTGGGCTGGGTTGGGCTAAGAATACTAATCAGCTGCAGGAGAGCTGGAGAGAAATTTGCAAACTAGATTGGTAGAAGCAGTTTTGTGAAGTCAATTTTTAAATATAAGGTAGCTTGTACCTTTTACATGTTTTGAGGTTAAATAAAGACCAACACAGTTCCCTTGTAAAAAGCATAAAACTTTTTTTTTAAATTCAAGCTTTACTTTTTGTGCACTCCATAAGTGGTTTCTAATACTTGCTGAGCAGTCTCCATGTTTCGATTATAAATTTAGTTTTTAGTTAGTTTGGATGCAACTTTCTCAATGAAATTTTTATATTCAAATACACCAGATTGACCTAGACGCATTGTATTCTCCGTACAAATACCTATTCAAAAATTTGTATCATGAGCAGCGATGGAATAATCATCATCAAAAGAAAATCTTTGGATGTTCATCAAAAGAACAAATCCGAAGGGAGCATGGCTCTCCTCTCTCGCACACGAAAGATCGGTAAAAAGAATCTAAAAAATCATCATCTTGATTATTTGGTGGAACATCTTTTTCACTACTACACTTGCAAGTGTAACGTCACACGTCGAAAATTGACCTGTAACATTTTGTAGATGGGCAATGTGTGTAAACAAAGTGAAATAAACATTTTTGAGTCGTGCTGACAAGGAAATTCACAAAAAATCTTCAGCAGATTGATTTTCTTGGAACATTTCGGGAGCGATTTTCTTTTGCGTGATTTGCCTCCTCTCTCTTTTGCGGGTGAAGTAAGTTCGCAAGCGAAATTGATTTTTTCGTGATTATTCCATCCCTTTCATGAGAAGGTTACATTTTTTTAAGATTTGTATTATAAAATTCCGATTCTTGTGATAATGACCAAATTTAAAATTATCTCACCTTCTTTACAATTTATATAAACAACTGATTGAGGTAGGGGGAGAGGGGGTAATATGCACCCCCTAAGGAAAAACTGTGATTTCTCAACCATTACAGCATTACTGTGGAAAAATTTTGGTCGATGTTCTAAAACAACTATTATTCTTCGTCATCCATGTGAAAAAAGTCTTAAAAAACCTCAAAATTGTTCGAAAATATCAAATTTCTAAAAACATTTTCGATTCATTTCAAACAACCATGCGGGGCAATATGCACCGCAACATTGGGGCAAAATGCACTAAAACAACGGGGCAAAATGCTCCACAACATGGGGCAAAATGCACCGGGTAAAAGCAGTTTTCACTAGTCACCACTAGATGACACCGCTGTTTTTACAAAGGAGCTTCACAGCGGTGCATTTTGCCCCGACCACGTTTTTTGCAGAAAATTTAATAAAAAATGCATTTTTTGATGTTTTTGGACTCATCTATCTACAGAATTGTGAAGATTATGGCAAAAACTATACACCTCAACACTTACAATAACAATAAATGCTTTTTATATTGTCCAAAACTCATAATGAAAGTTCAATGAAAATTAGATGAAAACACAACATTTTAAAGTTTTGCAAATAACTTAAGATGTTTTTGTACTACGATGCTCAAATTTTTCCAGCATGTTTTAGCAACGTTAAGCTTCCAATTTCTATGATTTTTTCCCCGTAAATTCTTCCAAATACCGAGAAAAGCAGGGGGTGCATTTTGCCCCGGGGGTGCATATTACCCCCTCTCCCCCTAATAGATTAATCAAAAATCTGAAAAATCACATTTAACTTCAATTATATACTTGGTCACGGAGAAAGATAAATGTAATGAAAAAGCTTCAAACGATATTTATATTTTTAAATGTTTGACAGAGTACGGTCAAAAAGTCGTGAGTGTTTTTTTTTTGAATGACACAAAAAAAAAATGGTCGGGTCATTTTTCTTCTAAACATTATTTTATGGATGGGAAATAATCTTTTCAGCAAATGAAAGAAAATATGAAATATTGAAGATCAGAAAACCCTATCAAAAGAAATGAGCAATTAAGCTTTGTTTGTTTAACATGTTAGGGTGATACGGGAAGGCAGCGCCATATTGACACTACAACTCGAGTTTTTCGAAGCACCTTCAAGGAAAATGCCGTAACTTACAAAGTTAATTTTTTTGCAGACGCTAAATATGGCGATAGCATGCAATCTATCGAGTTTAGAAATTGATTTAAGATGAACAGAAATTGCTTGGACAATTTGACCTCTTAGAACAAAGTTCCACGCAAATCATAGGGAGGTCGGGGCAACTTTTTCCGATTTCGTACGAGTTGGCAGAGGATAAGAATTTTCTGATCACATTTTTTTTTAATTTTATGCAAGCAAATAGAATTGACAAGACGACGCTTCGGTGGAGTCGCTGGTCGCCGATAATTTATCAAAATTGATTAAATCAGAAATTTACACTTAATTTAAGGCCCAATTGTAAAGCTTTATTTTCGTCTTGATCACGTTCGGACAAACAACCACCGCTCGACTCGTTGGGTGGCATCCGCACAGGAAGCTGCAAACGATCTTCGGTTTCAGCCTTCAGAGATGCAGGTTCAACAGCAAAAAAGTCACGTTGACCAACAGAAGAGAACCTGTGAAGCAGCAAAAGCAGCTGGTCCTCGTGCCTTTCGTCCCTCCGAGTCTCTTCTACGGGTTGTGTCGGCAGTATTTCTGCTTATCACCCTCACTGTCCCCTCCCACCAAAACATGTCCACTCGCTGTGTACAAACGGGACGTGACACACAGACACACACACCCACTCACACACCATCAGCACCACATAACGGATCTTTCCGCGGGTACAAATAATACTGTTAGCTTTCGAGACCTCTCCTCTCTCTTCAGGTCTTTCTTTAATGTTTTTTTTTTCTCTCTCTTTCTCTTTCGACTCCTTTCAACTGGCCTTTCGTTCTGAAGTTCTTTTTTTTTCGCTTCAACTTGCACAAGTTCTCGCGCGGTGATGATGCTTGAAAGCTTGATGCGTACAGAAATTAATGGGGCTTTAACAACGACGAGAGTTTGAGAGAAGCGATGAGAGATGTCCTCTGTCTGGAGGTATTTTTCGCACCTTTTATGCGATAATTGTCATCGGTGAGCAATTTGGAGGGAGCAGAAAAAAATGAGTAAACAATAAATTACGCTTCGCGAAATGGGCACTGGAATGGAATGCTAAAGAGTTGTCATTTTGGGGACATGATAATTGCAAGGAATTGCGGAGGTAAACTCTTGAAAGGATAATTAAATTAAATGCGCTTTAAAGTATTTGAATTTCACAGTAAAACGTGATATTCCGTAATTTGCCACTTCCACAGCAATCGATACTAAACACTCTCCCTCTAGCTCCAATCGGGTAGTAGAGTGAATGGCTCAGTGAAACCGATTGCGCAGTGTTGCTCAAAGCTGACTCAAAACATTCTGCTATCAGCTTTTTTTTTTGATCATAAACAAAAGTGCTTATAGTCAATGTTTTTTTTTGTTATTCATAATGTGGCAGTGCGTGGCCGAATGGTTACGCTGTCCGCTTTGTAAGCGGATGATTCTGGGTTCGATTCCCATCTGCTCCAACCTTCCATCGGATGAGGAAGTAAAATGTCTGTCCCGGCCTTGGTTGTTAGGCCGTTAAGTCATTCCAGGTGTAGGAGTCTTCTCCATACCATAAGTACAAAAAACACACCGAACCAAGCCTACTCCGGTGGAATCGCTGGCGGCGGTTGGACTCTCACAATCCAAAGGTCGTCAGTTCAAACACTGGAGTGGAAGGTTCCTTGGAGTAGAAAGAGGTTTTGGTGCCCTCCCCATTCTAGCCTTCGGACTCCTAGGTTCGAGCAGAAACTTGCAACAAAGACCACAAAAGACCCGGGGGTCATTAATGTGGATGGTTTGATTTTTTTTATTGAACTTATTTTTATACACCCAAAATTCAGAGTCGAGATAATCGTTCTCTCAAAATTTATTGAGGGCTCAGTGCCAAAATCGATAGAATAATGGTACCAACTCACACCATCAAAACAAATGAGTTCATTCGTTAGTTGAACAATAAATCTCCAACAAGTGTCATACATCGACTTCTGCCTTCTCCTTGGTCACCAAGCTGTGGTGGCCGAGGCAGCTAAGTCATTGGATTGGTTTGTCAAAGGTCTCTGGTTCAATTCCCGTTGTCGACACTTTTGGTTTTTTGTTTGACGGATGAACTTTTTTTGCAAATGAACCTCGAGAGAATAGTTCTATCGCCCATCTCGAGCTGTGTTCTCTGCGTCCGTGAATGGTACCACTATTCTCTCGACTCGAGACCATCATTCTCTCGGACTAGCGCTGCCAGTTTTGGGTGTAAGGTCCTTTCAGGTGCTGCGACCAGGTTAGGACCGAGGATCAATAGTACAAAAAATAATAAAAGAAAATAAAAACGTAACTATCGTAGATGATCATTTTCTCGCGCCATGTGTCAACAGGTGTGCGATTACATCAATCAAAAAGTCAATGTTTTTTTTTATATTTTGCAATTTTGTTACATCAAAGACACATTTGACAGTAGTTTCCATCATGAAAAATACTAGGGGAAATATGCCCATTTTAATCACTCTAAGCCGTTCGACCAATTCTCATCACTTTTGCCGTTTTCCGCTATGAAATCAACATTTTCAGATGTATCAACAATTGAGAGTTGCTTGCTCACTTTTGTTTGAGCTATTTATAACTTTGACACAGTCAAAAACACTTTATGAAAGCTATAATTCATGATCAAAGTGCTGATAGGCCGATAATAGAAATAGGCTGAGAAAGGGTATAGTTCCCCTAATTGACGGCAAGCAGTGGTAGTGCAAGGCAAGTGAGCGCCGCGCTGGTGTTTTTCTAGATTCTCTCCTCTCTGAGCATTTTCGTTTGTGACTGTGGTCAACGGACGTAGCAGGCCAATAAATTCACGGAGAATTTAAATCGATGTTTGATTTGATTGACCAAGTCGCTGGCAGCTGGCGAGTCGTGTTTGCTCGCGAATGGTTGCGCAAAGATTTCCGGAGCAGCATTTTAAAAAAGGGCGCATAATCATGTTGACAGCTGGAAGTATTTTGAAAATTCCGGCCCAAATGGTAACTGTTTGAACCCACAGTGTTCAAAAGTAGCTGGGGAGGCCAGCTTTGTTTAACACTCCTAGTTTTGTGAAAAAGTACTTGTTGTCTGGAAAATAGCTAAACAACTCCAGCTGTCAAAACACTTATCGCCCCTTTCAAATGTTGCTCCAGCTTCCATCGACAATGAGTGAGTAATTTCTGACGTTTAAACGTTTCGAGAAAACGCGTTTTAATGTTTGACCTTGAATAAACAAAGCAAAGAGCACGCAATGTAAACAATAACAAACACGTTTTGTTTGGTTGACCATTACGTGCATTGTCCCGAGGTTTGGTTGAATTTGGTTGCCGGAGTCCCGAAATATTATTGAAAATGTTTACGGTAGTTGGGAATGTACGTGTGTCAAACGCGTTCTGACCTGAAATCCCTTTGGCCAGTTGTCACACTTACAGTAATTTTCAGAGGTTGTCAGTTCGATTCCCGTATCGAAATGATGAATTATTTTTCGATTTATGATCCCGTTCCAAAATTATTATTTTTTATGCTAACAAAACGTATATCAAAATCATAAATTTTCATTGATTCTTAAGCAAAGAAATTATCACATCAACGAAATCGGCCTGATGAGAGACAATCAAGAAATTTTCTGCAAAATTTTCAAAGGGTCACCAAAGAGCCAATGATTTCCTCATGGATTTTTCTATGACACATTCTCCAACGGCAAAAATGGCACGAAAGAGATAAGAGGCGAAACACGCAAAAGAAATTCGCACCCTAACTTCTTGATGATAATTAACCAGTTGGTGATTTTTTGAGAATTTCATTGTTATCACCAATTTAATTTATTCATTTCGTTTACAAACATTGTTCATCTACGAAAAGTGACAGGTCATTTTCAGATGTGTGAAGTGTTACACCTGCAAGTGTGGTAGTTAAATCGGTGTCCCACCGAATAATCCAGATGGTGATTTTTTGAGTTTCCTTTTACCGATCCCGCCCGTGTGGATCAATCGGACCGCGCACTGGACTCACAATCCAGAGGTCGACGGTTCGAATCCCGCGGCGGGCGCTCTAAAATTCTTTGTGTAAATATGGGTATTCGGCGCCGTCGCTCCGTGCCATACTTTCATACACTTAGGAGCCCAGGGCGGCGAAGTCCTTGTAGATAAAAAGGAAGACACTAGTGGTTTGTACTAGCAATGGTGGCCGACAGCTATAAAGTCAACTTCGTTCGTTTTACCGATCCTTCGTGCGCGAGAGAGGAGAGCAATATTCCCTCCCGATTTTTTCTCTTAATAAGCGTCAAAAGATTTTCTGTTGGTGAAGATTCTTCCATCGCTGGTACATTTCAAAACTGTTATTAAAATCAATATTTATATTATTTTAATCAATCAAATACTTGATACAACTAATAGTAGTGATACAATGTCTTTGAACTTGTTTTAAATATTACAGAAAATGTATTTCTGATAACTTTCCTTCATATTATTAAATCAATAGCCATGATTCAACAAGATTTTTAATGCTTAATTTCTCTTCCATTTTTTCAAATTTGTTTTTTTCTGACATCTTTTCACCGCAACATCTTGCAAACTGCCCTCAAAAGCCCCCACCCCAGAAAAAAACACCTCCCAAAGGAAAAATCAATTAAATTTTCTCACACTTTCCCTTCCTCCACCCCCTCTTGTTTTCCTTTCCAAACCACTTTTCTCAGCCCTCTCACCTGTCATGACTCCACTGGAGCTGATATCCCTCGGCGGGGGCAACGGCAACGTTGATTGCAACACTTCCGTTCCCAGCTGCTGCTGCTGTATCCCTGCCACCGTCGATGACGTCCCGCGGGGTGTCGTCACCTGTGACGTCGTCGCCGCACCACCGTCGTTGCCGGAAGTCAACGGACTTCGGCGGCTGCTGGACTCGTCCGGGGAGGCCAGGGTTTCTTGATTTTTGTTTGTTTGAGTGGTTTTGTTTAAGTTTGTTTTGTAAGTATTTGTGTAAGTGTGTTTTGTGCTAGTAAATTTGTTGTAACGTTACGGTGCGCTTAGACTTGCATTATCAATACTGGTTTAAAGTTGGTACAAAGTTGAGAGAGAGGTTGAAAATTTGGTAACTAGTTCACTTTACTATACAATTAACAAGGGGGATTGTTAAAGATTGGGATGTGTTTGGAACGAATTTGTACTAAATTATTACTGATTTCTTCTTCTTTTTTTCCCTTCTTGATTAACTCGAATACTCGTTAGTACACTATGAACACAATATTTCTGTTATTTGGTAACAATTTGCTAAGAAGATGATGTAAAATTCACACTAGCTTAAAGAATTGCCTATTTTTATATATTTATTGAAAAATTTTCACTAACTTTACGCACCAAAGAATTTGAACTAAACAGCACAGATATTATGGTAACTATCTGGTGACGATACTCGAAGAACTACCACTACTTTAGTACAACTTTGCTTCCTTCTAAATTTCAGTCTTTAAGAATTTTCCTTCCACACAAAACCTCGGCCTAGCGCTCCTGTTCAAACTTCCACGATGCACCCGATTGAGTGTACTCGTTCATCCTCGACGCAGCAGGCCGTGCCTCCCGACGTGTGAGTGTTGCACTGCGTTACAACAATGTTGCAGCCGTGTGTTTGTGTTCTCTCGCGCCGTGCCGCTCCCGCTGTATGTGTGACGTTACACAGGCCTACTTTGCTCCACCAACCGAGTGACCGACTAATGACGATGGAAAAATGCACCTTGCGGAAAATTCCCCTCCTCCTTCCGCCGGGAAAAACTGCTGCTGGCACGTGCACGACCCCTCACGCACACACGTGCCCACGTGAGGAAAAACACGAGAAAAATCGATTGTCGCGCACCACCAATACACGCGCGCGCGCGCTCGAAACGTCACGATTAGCAGCTGTTTTGGTGCGCGCGCTCTCACCAATACACTCTCTCGAAACGCTGTCCTGCCGGGAGTGCTTTCGTAATCGATTCCGTGAGCACTCACACACACGCGATTGCGTCGACGCGGCTCGGTCCAAGATGGCGACGATTGTTTATCTCGGCGAGTGTGATGATTTTGCTGTTCGCCATGGACACGAACCAACGTGTTTTTAGCTGATCGGGGTGGGTGTCTTGGATGACTCTTTTTTCTCTTCCTTCGATTTTGTGCAATTGTTTATGTTTTGACGGGTGAGATGAATTTTACACTTTTTTTATGAGTTACACCAAAGTTACGCCAAAATTCATGTAAACTTGCAAGCTACACGCAGAAAAAACCTAAACACTGACAAAATTTCGCACATCAAAATCAGACTTTTGTCCCGTGTTTTTTTGTTTTACTTTTTTGTTGTTGCTGTCAGTCGATGTTATTATTGCTAAACGGTGTGTGTTCCCGGTATCCTTTTAAAATCCTCCAATCTCGAACAAATCTGCCAAAATCGATACGAATTTTCCGCTTTTCTCGGGAACAAAAAAACCTTTCCCGCAATGCACTCCCGGTTTTTCCAGATCCACCCGCCACACTCCGTCGTCAAAAGTGCATTTCTTCACATTTTCTTCCTTTCACTTCCCAAAAGAAGATACCGACCAAATTCGCAGGAAAATCCATTCACTCGACGTTTTTCCCCAGCACCGCACAAATCGATTTGGCAACTGAAGCGTTCCCGACTTTTTGTTACGCCATTTTTCCGCCGACTTTTTCCGAAATGTCTCTTGTTTGGTCGCCGAAAGGGAGATGATGTTTGCGCTAGAGGATTTTCCTTCTTTTGCGCTGCTGCTGCTTTGAAACCGGGAACGGGCTCGAGGAGTTGGGGGTGGATGTGTTTATTTGCGTGTCAGTGTGTTGGTGTGAGGGTGGAAATTCGTCGTGTGAAGAAATGCACTTTTCCAGCAGACGAACGGCGGTGGCGGCCAGTTAGGGATGATGGTTTTGGTTGTATTGGTGTGTGGTTTTTCCCCGATTGGGTTGGGGTGGAATTTTGACAGGACATTTGAGAAGAGCTTTTTGGGGAAAAGCTCAGTTTAAGGTAGGGTTGGATTGAGACTGATTAGAATGAAAAATTTCTATCAAAGTATCAACAAAAAATCTTTATTTCTTTAACAAAAAAAATCAGGTGCAATTGAATTATTTTATAAGCAAATGGTGACAAGGTAAAAGTGATAACAATTTATGCATTTTTTAAGAAATATTTTGCATCAAAAAGTTTGATTCGAGTTAGTGAACAATCTGTAGAACGTATTTTTGCTTATCTTTCTATTTCTGCGTATAGCAGCACAAATTGAAAAATAAACAAACAAATTCAACTTGTTTTACATACTGTAGGCCAACTTTTTTGAAGGTTGCGGTTGTTTATTAAATTTTGCTGAAATTAACCAAAATTTGGTTATTCGTTTCCAGTCTTTTGAATGTGTTCAAGAAACTCTTTTTGTTTGAGATTCTTTGCACTTGAAAGACTTTTACTAAAATCAAAAAAACATTTAATAACGTAGGTGTGATATATTTTTTTATTTATTTGATTTATCTGATAAAGAAAAATATCGCTAACAGAAATTTTATTATTAAAAACTTTATAAAATACACATTGGAAACGGTAATGTTCCGCTTAACATCTCTTAACACGATAACTAGTGACAGTGCTTAATTGCTATTCTTAATCGCAAAAGAATTGCAAAACCTGCAACATGGAAAATCGATGTTGGTTTTGATTGAAAATCACAAAAATGAATAATATGATGTCTAAGAAATTTTATAAAGTTGCACATGATTTGTTGTAACATTGGGTTATGATGCCCGATTTTCAAAACATCTGAAACGCTGGACGTCACTCAACCAAATTTTATTTGAGGTACGATGTTGTATCTATTTGTTTTTTTTTTTACTTATATTATAATTCTGAAGCCAATTCTAAATTATAAATAAGTTGAACTGTAAATTTTTCAAGAAGCTGTTCATTATGCAGATATAATAAATAAAACAGAAATTTGTAAATTTAAATATTTTCGTAATTTATATATATTGGCACAACTTTTAGCTGTTTTTCTCGTCATGATTTTTTACACTAATTTTTCAGTAGGAAGTACTTGGGAAGTACCATTGGGCATTTACAACCAAAGTTTTTGAAAAAAGGCATTTCTGGAGTTTTTTTAAAAAGGTCAAATAAACCAAATTTTCAGTTTTTCCTTTTTGGGTGTTTTTTTAATAGGGTTTCAAAAATACCCAAAAAGGAAAAACAAGAAATTTGGTTTATCGGACAATTTTGATTTTTAAACTTCAAGTTCGTTAGAAGCTATTACATAAACAGGAATGAAAATATTTTTTAAGATGAATTAGAAACAAAATTACCTTAAATTTTCCAGCAACTTTCAAACAAAATTTAACACCTTGCTAAGGATGCCAGTTGTACAGATTTGTCTGTGTTTCATAGACATCTGAGCTCGTGTCAGTCATTTTTTGAGGAGCACAGAATTTTAAAAAACTTTATAAAGTTAATATTTTGAAAAAAATTCAACCGGAGCTTATTTTGTTAGTCCTTTGTTAGTGATTAAAAACACAATTTCTGATGGATTTCTATGGCTGTAAATTAATATATTTGAATTTTAGACAAATGCACTGCACAAACATACACAGACCCTGCAGCTTGCCGCGATTTATGATTCAATTATGTGTGAAAATCTAAATACAGTTCTTTGCTATTAGTTAAAGATTATTTTTCAACGATTTTTGGAACAAAGATCAAGCAAATACTTTAAAAAAAGAACCCGTTTTTTTTTCATTTTCATAAGGATAATCTAAATTCTCAAAAAAAAAAAGAAAATAAAATATTTTCACAGAAAAGAGCAGAAATTTAACAAAAATTTTGCTATTTAGCATTTTTTAAATCGATTCGATCCGATCAAAAAATAAAAGTGTCTTATATAGAGCTGAGAAATCTCTTTTTTTCATAAAATTTTATCTCAGATCAACAAAGTCAATAATAGGTGAACGGTTTTTTTTGCCGATCTTTAAATTTTTTTTTCATGAAAACGTTATTTCCCAAACTCAGTATTTTTTATATATGTTTTAGGGGACAAAACCTAAACTTTTGAGTCATAGAAAAGTATGGACAAAATTTTGCAATTTTTTTTGACTCAAGTTTTTTACATATTTTTTTGATAAAGTGCACACTTTTCATGGTATAGCAATTTAATGTTTGATTATTTTCTGAAAAAAATCCGTTTTTAGATAATTTAAAATAGTTTTCCACTCCTGATTTTTTTTTCGAACAGCTCAAAAACTTTTCATAAAATTGCTTTAAAGACATTGAAGATTGGACCTGTGGTTGCTGAAATACAGCGAATGAAAATAAAAAGAAACAATATTTAAAATCGATGTTTTTTACGTCGCATCCTAACATTCAACAACAATTCAATTGTGGAAATTTATTATCTTTGAAGTCACCTAAAACAAGCTAAAACATTTTAAAAAAGTTCTTTTTTGGGAAGTCAACTTAAGGTAATTCGGTGCGCTGCTACAATCCAAATGTTCCCAAAAGTGAGATTCTCATTCGAAATTTAATGCTCTACAACTTTGTAGAACATATCGAAACTGTAAAACTCGATCCTGGAAAGTTACAGACGCTTTATAAATGTCATTTTTGTACACGGAGAGACCAGCCGGGGCAAATCTAAGAAAATCTTGGTTAATTTAACTAAAAGTATGGGTTAATTTTTTACACAGCTTTTTTTCAACAATCGATTGTTGATTTTGTTAACCCGAAATTGCTGACCACCAGTAACTAAAATTAACTAAAAAAATTGTTGGAATTGCTATTTTTGTTGGTTAAATGGCCGAAAAAAATTCTAGCAGTCGACTGCTAGAATATTTTTTTCAGAAAATTAACTAAAAATTTCTTGTTTTCAGCTGAAATATTGTGGAATATTCTATTAAAAACTGGCTGGAACATATTTTTCAACTATTTTTCAACTATTTTTCAACAATTTTTTTGTTGTATCAACAGAAATATTTTTGCATGCAGCAAATTATTAGTGGTTTGTAACAAAGCATTTCTTAATTAGACATAATTTATGTAAATGTTGATATATATTTTCTTTAATTATCTAACGATATAGGCTGGGCCGAATTTCTAGCTATATTTTAACTTATGTCTTACTTGAATAAAAAAAAAATTCGTACATGTAGTCAATAATTAGCTGTTGTTGGCAATATTTTTATTGAATTTGCAGTAAATTTTATAATAATGCCTCACAAATTAATGCTGAGTTTTTTTATTTTCGCATTTATTCTGCCTAAAAATTTAACGTTATGTACTAATTTGTTTTTTTTGCATTAAGTTGTTAAATTACTGTTAAAAAGCATCAAAACAATTTTTTAACTGTTATTATAAAACATGTAAGGCGTCATACATAAAGTATGCCACGCTCTATGGGGGGAGCGGGGGTTCTGACCAAGTGTGACATTGCGTGTTATAAGTATAAGAAAAGCGTGACAAAGGGGTGGAGGGGGGTGGGGGGGAGAATTTAGGCTGATTTTAGCGTGACGTACTTTATGGATGAAGCCTAAAAGCATATTACAAATTTCTCGTGAATTCTTTAAAAATAAAATCCGAGCAAAATTTTCACCAAGTTTTAAGCTAATATTTTTATTACGTTGTATAAAATTAAGTGTTGTATTCACTTACCATCACTGTGAAATCATCCGATAAGTCATCATCATCTACAACGGTCTCAGGACACAGAATTTTCACCAAAGTGAACCTTTTGCTGCAAATAAACATTTGGAATTTATTAGTAATTTAATACAAAATTCTTAATTTCGGCTATAAACTGTAAAAAGGATCGTAAATAAATGTAAATATAATGAGGAGAAATATCGATAATGCTACTTACCAAGCTTGCATTAATTTAACAATTACTTTTGGCAACACACTTTCACTGCATTTGATTCTATTTATACAACGTACTCCGAATCCTGCAAAAAATATTTTGAGTTTAACTTACCAGTTTATTGAGCAGTCGTATTGCAACAAAACTTTCAAGATAATAATTATCTTCTTTTATATATTTTATATATTTTTATTTTTTGATATTTTACTTCATCTCTATTTTTTATGTTGTCATGTGTACGCATTTCTATGTATTTTATAATTGATGATTCTGAAAAAAAAAAAATGTTTCATTAAGATTTTATCCGTCGTAAGCGTGAAGCTTTTAAATGATTCAGTTTTTTAATAAGAAAAATAAAAAGATAAAAATTATGCAAAAATAAACCCATACTTACTTGGATTAACCAACATTTTGTTAAATTTGCCCGGGCTGCTCCATCCGTTAAGAGTTGGCCCGCATCTCCCTTCTACTGCCCTCTCTTTCCATCAAACATTCTTATAACGTGTTCAGCTCACTCGCATTAGAGGTCCTCATGGCGAAGGTCGTCCTGTTGCTCTTCATAGTTTATCACCTGCAAAGAAATCATCAACCTACTCACCAATTCCACCTCTCCAGTTGCGACATTTTGATTTGCCACTTTAACATTAGCCAAATAGTGTAATTTTCACCTTTCACATCCTCTCACTTCATAATTAACAACACAAACTCAACAAATCGACCGCTCTCGTTCGGATCCTGACTTCAAATGACAGACGTAAACAAACCCAAGTTCATCTTTTAAATATTCAACCAACAAAATTTTTGATTTTCCCAAAACCAAAGCTAACAGTCGAGCACGTTCATTCGAGTTCGGGAAATCTGTTAGCTTTTTGCCTCTAGCATTTTCAACAAACAGGTTAGTAATTTAATACTAAATTTTAGTTGTTTTAACGGAATATTGGCAGTAATAAGTACGTTTTTGTTACAATTTACGAAAGTAAAATCAACAATTTTAATTGTTAAAATTTCTGGGCACAGTCTCTCCGTGTATGAAAAATATTTTTTTCACAAACATCACCTCGGATATGAATGGGTCAATCTTAACCAATTCCGCTTAAAATTTTCTAAAATGCTTAAAATGACCCAAAAAAACTGTTCTCTGCTTGTGGAGCATCGAGTCATTTTTTATGGGCACCCTACTGGTTTGGTTTGGTGAACAAGTATGTGTTTGTATGTGCACTTTTCAAAAATTCAAATTTATCTATTAAAGATGATGGAAATTAATTAGAAAATGCGCGTTCACGCAAATAAATTTTGGAGATGCACATATTTTTGTCAGAAAAGATCTACACTGCAATTTTGCCAAAGACACCAACTCGATCGGAAAATCCCTTCTCAAAATACAGAATTTCGAATATTCACATGCCCATTTTGTATGACCAGCCCGCATAGTTGTATGGAACCTTGTTTGATAAAACTTCTATATATTTTATATAAATTGGCTTCTTTTGAAATGGATTAATTAAAAAAATATTAGCCATCTGAAAAAAAAATTGCATGATTCTAGAAAAATATACACATGAGTTTTTTGTATAAGGCCGTTGCAAATATTTTTCAAAGTTTATGTCGCCCCCCCCTTCAAAGTTGGCCTGAATAATCAGGGGGCAAAAAAATATTTTTTCGAAAAACTTCAAAATTTTAATGGAAATTAAAGTTTAATCAACTAAAAACCAGTTAAAATGCATTTTCCGGCGTTTATAATCATATTCAGCATGTTTGAACTCCTTTGAACACCTTTAAATTTTCATGAAATACCAATGTACAGTCCCACGAAAAGTTTTTTTTTGCGAAAAAAAAATCCGTCAATACCTCGATATTTTCAAAACTAATGATTGGAAAGCAACTGTACGCCTGTAAAATGCATTTTAAAACACTTTTTTCATCCAAATGTTGAAACCTAGGCTTGTAATTTCAATTTTTATATGTTTTTATTTTTTCCTCGACTTTGGTCAGAGCCGAGGGACATAAACTTCAAAAAATATTTGCAACGGCCTTACTTTTTTTATAAAACAAATAATTCCACTAATCAATTTTTGAAATTTTATTATTTAAATTTTTGATTGTTTTCATTATGTCAATTAAAAATAACTAAGTATCAGGCTTGTTTGAGATAAAGATATTTTATGAAACAATCTTGGAAACGATCTTTTTTTTATTTTATGAAAATCATAATGTTTTTACACATTTTGATTCAAATACAGCCCTGCAAGCAAAAGCTCACATTTCATCATAGTAAACTGCACTCTCAGAAACAAATTCCTAATCCTCAAACTGCGCATGCCCCAACACTACGAAACTCACGCACACAACCGCACCCCGCATCATAAGGATTCGCCGCCGCTACCACACACCACACCCTGCTAGTTTTCCCAACCCCTTCCTCGCCCTCCCCCATCAAAACATCAAACAGCGGGTTTTCCTCGCTCCTCACAGCCGGAATGCCGGAAGATGTAAACATTCGCTTCGTGCCTTCGCCAGTCAGAAGAATCGAGCAGATAGAGCAAACTCAATGGAGAGAACAATCTCCGGTGCGCCGGCCAGTTGGGGTGGGTGCACGGAGGGAAATTGGGTGGAAAATCATTTGGACATTTTTAATTTAATCTTTTTTGATTTTTGAATAATTAAAAAATAGGTTTTATGTTTTGAGTTCTATTTTGTTTCAAAAGTCATAAATAAACAAAGAAAACATAATTTTTGCTCGTGTCATGAACAAAACCAAACATAAGGATAAAAATCCAGTCGAGTAACGACAACAAGACAACATTGTTGGATGGGGAGGGGAAGCTAAAGAGGGAGGCAGCGAGGGTGTGCTGCCAGCGTCCTTCTACCCAAAGCACATGAGCCGAGGTGCAGCATAAAATTACAATAAAAATAAAATAACAATATCTGCAGATGGAGATGGATTTGCGATGGTCGTTCAGTTTCAATTCCACCATTAGCAGTGTTGCCAGGGTAATTTGATTTTTTTTCTTGGTATTTTAAACGCTTAAAATTTTGTTAAATTTTCTTTTTATTTTTTCAAGTTTCGTTAAAGCTTACTCAAGCTCAACTCAACAGATTAATGTTTTCAATTACCGATAACATTGTTCGACATGTGCCAAATTTAACAACCGCCTCACATCACACCAAAGTTTGAACACGTTGTTCGGCCAAATCAGCGATATCAATTTCACTTCCAAACCCAAATCATGTCCCGCTGATTTCACGCATCTGATACAACTTAAATGTAAAACCAAACAGCAAAAAAAAAAAAAAAAAAAAAAAAAAACAGCCATAAAATACATAAAACCAACCCATTGGCCTGTGAGGAATCAGGCTTCGCGCGAATAACGGATTTCTTCGGACCACGGGGAGGCAGGCACCTTCGAGGCATTTCTCTGGCCCGTGAGTTCCTACCACCCTGCTTTTTTTGCATTCGTTAGGGATGAATTATCATGAATCACGATGTGCGCGCCCAGAGCGCGCGACTCCAGCCGACTCGAGGCCGAAGAATGCGGAAGCTGAGGAAAATTGTTAGATGGATAATGATGTGCTAGCTGAAGTCAAGGCTGGAGTGATGTTCTGCAGCATAAGTTTATGGGTGGGGTACGTTGCGAAGCGGATTTTTATTTATTAATTATGTTTTGGTTAAATCCTTCGCTTTATAATATAAAAAGTGATTTTTTAAGTGATTTTTTTTTGAAGATATGATTTAAAATTTGGAATGGTTTTTTGGTTTGTATTTTTGTTTCTTATTTGAGAATTGCCTTAGAGATGTTTACTTTCATATTTTTAATTTATTTCCAGACAATATTTTACGGATTTTAAATTTCATTCGCCAAATGTGTTCAACACCAGCAACTCATGGAAATCATCAGACAAATACATTTGGATTGTATGTAGCATCAACTAAGGGAAATATACCCATTTTAATCACTCTAAGCCGTTCGACCAATTTTCATCACTTTCACCGTTTTCCGCTATTAAATCAACATTTTTAATTGTATCAACAATGTAGAGTTGCTTGCTCACTTTTATTTGAGCTATTTATTACTTTGGAACAGTATAAAACACTTTATGAAAGCTGTAATTCATGATCAAAGTGCTGATAGGCCGATAATAGAAATAGGCTGAAAAAGGGTATAGTTCCCCTAGATACTTTGTGATTTTTCTTTAATTTTTTCTTCAGTTTTGTGCAACTTTGAAAATCACTATAGAAAACAACAAGACAAATCTACTGGAAAAATCTATTGAGAAAAAGTAGGGTCAAAATATAATTGATGAAAACCATACCTCAGATATTGAGTAAATTGATAACATTGATAAGATGAGTTTTTATGGTAAAATACATATTTTTAAAGTTAACATACAATGAATTCAAAAGCAAGTTGAAATAGATTATTTTAATGGGTAGAGTTGTTTTGAGATTTAGTTTATTAAATTAATTTAACATAAAGAGCATCCAAAAGTAACGAATTAGTTCAATGAGTGTTATTTTAAGGCTATTTTTTTCGAACGCTAAATATCATATAAAAAGTTTTTTTTTGTTTTTATTATAGAGGTTTTACACAGTTTGTGCATTCGCCTCTTAAGAAAAAATAAAGATAAATACATTTTTGTTGCATGTACATCAACTCACACCACTTCATGAAATTGTCAGTTCTTAATTTTGCGCTGTTTTCTCGAGTTGTGCTCATTTCTGAGCCTGCACGAAAACAAAAGAAATTGCTGCGAGGAGGTAGCACGTGTATTGTAGCCGACCTCATATAAAAAGTGTAAAAAAAGATTTATTAACAGAATATGATTTTTGTTTCCAAATAATAAGTTCTTAATCTATTTTTTTAAATAGAACTATTTTTTTGTAAATATTATTTTCTTTTTATATTTAATAAAAAGGTATGATTAATCACAACTGATTCGAAGCGTTTCTTTCCCATACTCCAGGATAAACATTTCTATGACAATAGAAGTCATTTAACATCATTGGTTTGCCCGTGTTAGTCTCCATATAATTTTACAAAAATGTTATGTAAATATTGAAAAAAAATATTGAAAATTCGAAAATCTGTAACTTGAGAAGGAATTTTCTTATCGATTTGAAATCTTCGGCAAAGTTGTAAGTATTGATTGGGACTTTTCAGAAAATAATTTCAATTTATAAAATAATATTTTTTAACCAATTTTAAATGGCCTTGCATTAAATTCTGAGCCCTCTTTATGTTATTCTTCGTTTTGTAATTTAAAAAAAATCCGAATCGATCAGAAAACCTCACAAATTGTTTCGTTTTTGACATTCAAAATCGGACCACAATTTTCTGAGATATTGGTACCGTAAACTGGGGTGACTTTGATAGCCCGGGGTTTTTTTTCAAAAGCCCGTCAAATTAATATCTAAACATTTTTGAGAATTTTGATTATGTAAGCATTATCGAACATATAAACAAAAAGGCGACCGTTACTTTGGTTGTATCAAAATTAGAAGCCAAATCAAATTTCTATCAATGTCACCCCGGGCTATCACAGTCACCCCAGTTTACGGTATTTGAAAAAAGAGTGCTGTTTATGTGACATTTTAAAAACTTCCGTTATAATGTTTCTTCATATTTGAGCCTTATCGGAGAAAAAAAACATCCTTCTTCTGTATTTTTTTGAAAATGTTATGGAAAAATTTCTCAATTTTCTAGAATATTTTTTTTCAGAACTGGTCATTTTTGACACTACTTTTAAAGATTGAAAAAATCAGCCAAATGATGCTTTAAATTGAAGATGGTACAAATCTTCGAAACAAAAATGTTAGGTTCTTTCGATTGCAAATTTGATGGAACATTTATTAATATTGTATTTTGTTTTAAATTTAAATTTGATTTATCAACGAAAATTCATTATTTCTCTTGAAATTCATGATGCTGTTGCAAATATTTTTCAAAGATAATGTCGCTCCTTCTAATTTCCATAAAATAATGCGGTTATTTTTTTCAAGAAAAAAAAATCAAAATTTTAATGAAAACAGAACTTTATTCAACTTAACGGTGCACATCAACCAGAGCTTTAGCACCCAGATTCTTGTTACAGACATTTTAGTATCTTCGAAACTACGGGTACTATCGAAATATGTTTTTATTCATCCCCTAAAGTACTGTCCACAAAGTAATTAACAACAAAGTTTGATTAATTTTACATTTCCGTTATTGCAGGATTGGGTCCGTAAGTTTGACCACTTTGGAATAAGAAGACAACAACTTCCTTCGTTGCTGTGCACCCTTAAAAACATTTAAAATGCATTTTCATATTAAGCATTTTTGGACTCGCTGAAAAATATATGTTTAATATTTGTTTAAATTTTATTTACAATTCTACTTTTTTTAATTCGCAAAAAATAATGTTTCGAAGAAACTATAGTATTTTGTAACCTAATGATTACAAAAAAACTGAACTGAGCCGTATTGCTAAACCTTCAATTTTGGTGGAGTGTTTCGAAACGTTTCATCGGTAAGCTTTCTCATGTTATGTCGATGATAATTTGGCGGGGTTTGACACTTCTTTGCCAAACGTCAGTCTGACATGTGCCATTAATTTGTTAATTTGTGCGATGAACTGTTTCCAAAAAAAAAATCCATCAAAATTGTAAGTTTTTAGTTTGTTAAATGTTTATATTTTTTAATGTTTGTCCTTTTCATGACTTTGGTCTGAGTCGAGGGATATAAACTTCAAAAATATTTGATTTTTGAATAGGCCTTAATAAATAAAAAAAAAAAATCTCCGTGAAATACCATCTCAACTTTTAGAATAAATTTTATTTCTTCAATTCACTAATTTAATTAAGGTATAATTTAGAATTTGGCTTGTTGATATTGCAAGGAAGCCGTCAAAAAGAGTAATAATTAATCTAAATTGATTGATTTTTATATTCCATCCATAAAACTGAGAGTTGATTTTGACTCGGGATATAATTACAAAATGAGGCGAAAATTGTTTTTAATAGGAGAAATATAGCTATTTCAATCACTCTAAACCATTCGACCAATTCTCATCACTTTTGCAGTTTTCCGCTATTAAATCAACATTTTCAAATACATCAACAATGGAGAGTTGCTTGCTCACTATTATTTGAGCTATTTGTTACTTTGGAATAGTCAAAACACTTTATGAAAGCTGTAATTCATGATCAAAGTGCTGATAGGCCGATAATGGGCATAGGCTGAGAAATGGTATATTTCCTCTATATAATGCATTTTATTAGAGCAGAATAAGAGCAACATTATCTGAATATCGATCTTGAAAAATAGGCTTTAAACATTATCCATGTTATCACTTCAACCCAAGGTTGTTCATAAAAGTCAAAAAATATCAAATTTCTAAATTTGTATCTAAGAAGACGACTTTTAGTTGATAAATATTTTTTTTATTTTTTTCAGAGAATCTGTTTTGCTATTTTTTTATATTTTAATTTGCATTTGTTTGATTTCAGGGCTGATTTCTAGGTTAGTCAAGGGTAGTCACCGACTAACCAGTTTTTTCAAAAAAAA
>NC_068938.1:47126476-47210640 GCF_016801865.2 Culex pipiens pallens
CAAACATCAATTTATACACTGCATGTGTGTAACATCTTAAACCTAAAGCCAACGTGTGTAAACCAGGTCATCTGCTAACATTTTGTAGCATGTATCGTGTATCCAAAGCGTCAAACCAACAACGAAATATAGCAAAATCCAAAGAGTAGCAACAGAAAAACATATAAAAACATAAGGAATAAAGATATTAGACAGTGAGAAAATAGAACAGAAAAGAAAAAGTAGCATTTTTTCAAATGAGAAAACAAATAGAACAGATTTCATCTCAACTCTAACTTGCTTTGTGGGTGTGTCAGATATAAATAGTGTGTAGGTGTGTGGTGGTGTAAACGTAATGAAAAACTGTGTCCAAGGTGGTGTGAGAGTGTGTGTAGTGAGGTGTAAAAGTGTTCAACAGTTGTTCGCGCACTCCGCCAACAGATGGCGCGTTTTCTTAGCACAACGTGACAACAAACTCACTGGGATCGTTCTCAACCGGCCCGTAATCGTAATTTGGAAGATTTGTCAGATCGATCGTGTTGCCGGTGTCGATGGCGATGTTGGCCGACTTGGCCGTCCGGTGGCAGCACCCCTTGAGCAGGCCGCCGCACGAGCCCTGCAGCAACCCGCCGGACATCCAGCACAGCAGGAAGAACTCGCAGGTGCCGCCCTCGTGCTGACACTGGAGTTCCGACCGGACCGAGTCGCCAATCCCCGCCGCCGCCGCCGCTGCTCCTCCTCCTCCTGTTCCCGTTCCGCTTGCCACTCCACTCCCACCGCCGCCAACACCACCAACTGCGGTTTGAGATGACGTTGCTTTAGTTTTGCGATAGATGATGGCACCACTGGGTTTGTAGTTGTTAAAGTTGTTGTTGTTGTTGTTACTGCTGTGCAACGGAAAACGCTGTTGGTACAACGGGTTTGGTTTCGGACGACTCGCTGGCACCACTGCCACGGCCTTAGAACTCGCGGAAGGAAACTGAGGCTGGGGTGGTGAATGTGGTGGTGATGGTGGTGGGGGAGGGGGTGGTAGTTTGGGGTGTAACTTTGGGTGGTAGGTGGTGGGATATTGGACAGTCGGTGTGTTCGGGAGTGTCGGAGGGAATCTACTTGGGCTAGAATGGGGAAAGTCAACTAAAAGAAGAACACACGCCACACACACGCGCACACGCCGGAGCGCGCAGGTCATGAAATGTAAAATGTAGAATGAGAAAATTTGAGGAATTGGATTAACGAATAAAAGCCGCCAATGTGTTTTGGCAACACTGCACATGATGGAATGATGCACATCAAAAACTACAAGAATGAGTAGGTGTGGTTGGTGTATTTACAGAAATGAAGCGAAGCAATAGCGGGTGGTTGGTGGGTGAAATTCTAATAGAGTCATGCATCCTCTCAAACAACTTGTTTAAAAAATATTGTTATCCTATTACGGCATTTGCACTATAAAAAAGTAAATGTCCTGAGATGTGATACAAAACAAAATGAGTGGATCAAATGAATTCAAAGCACCATGTGTCTCCATAAAAGATAGTTTCCATTGTATTTTGTATTCTTAAACAAAATGCTTCCGATTAATCCTTCATCTTTCAAGTTAAATTTTTAAAAAGCCAAAATTATCAAAAAAAACTCAAAACATTATCCCAGATATGTTACAACGAAAAATTGTAATATACTAATAAATTAAATTTTTTAAGTTTAACGGCTTCTACAATCTGTGTCTGGTTTTATTTAAGATGCAAAAAATCGCAGTACAATGTAATCTAAATAGGTTGCAATCCATTGTACAAGTCATTTTGTTAAAATTTATATTTTCAGCAATTATTTTGTCTTGCAATTTTTTTTCCTTATTTTTTCAGGGTAAACTTTGAAAAGTGACAAAAGCTTAAATTAAAACTTAAATAAAAATTCAAAATTATGTAATTATTATCAGTTTTAAATGCAAACTTACACATTTTTCCGAAAAACTTTCGGAAAGATTTGGTGTCTGAAAAGATGTGCTGTTTCAAAGTAGAAATGAGTGAAATTGTCATCTATTTAGTTTAACTTCATAGATCTAGGGTTTCCTTTGAAAAAATATTCTACCGAAATGATCACTTAAAAAGCTAAATCTAAAATTAGACACAATTCCTACACGTGCTTATGAATTGATCTCAGTGCTGAACGGTTTAATTTTAACAAAAACCTTCATTGAATTGAATTTTGTTTATTCTTTCACATTAGTTTAGGAAAAACTAAAAAGAAGGAGAAGGGGAGATCCAAAAAATTGACTAAATTTAAAACACAATTTTCTAAATTCTTAAATAAGAAGTATCATAAAACATTAGGGGCAGTTCTGCGACTAAAAACTAAACTATATAAGATTCTCTGAAAAAAATGCTTACTGATAAACGACTTTTCGGTCAGTGACCCAATATTTATAAAATGTGAAAATTGTCTTATTTGGAAATAAAATAAATGTTATTTAAGGTCGGAAAATCAACGGAAAATCAGGTAGCACAAACATATTTTTTCAAAAAAAACTTCAAAATGTGAATGAAAATTTATGTTAAATCAATTAAAACAACCCCTTTTCCTCGATTTTGGTCAGAGACGAGGGACATAAACTTCAAAAAATATTTGCAACGGCCTAAATTGAAAAAAATATCTATTTTTTTTGAATACTTGGGGAAATTTTGAATGAGGGGATTTTTTCAAGGTCGTCCACTTTTCCTCCCCCCCTTTTAAAAAATCCCCAAAAATCAGTAGGCAAGAAATCATTGGTGAAATTTAAAATTTAAATTTCTAAAACTTGTACATTTGATATGTGTTCAACATTTATTTTTGTATTTTTTTTAAATGGTATTTTTTTTCAAATTTTCAATAATTAAACCACAGATAGGAAAAAGACGTAAAACATCAGGAAAAAAATGATTCCATAAATTTATTGATATGTATTTTGCAAATTTTCGGTAGAAGCATAACTGTAATAAAGTATAAAGCAATTTTTGCAATTCCGTCGTGAAACTACTTACGTTTCCTGTCATTCTTGAACGACGAAATAGCCTACTTTTCTGTACCAAAAATAACAGAATCGAATAGCAACACTTTTCAGCACTTGTTTCGGAAAGTAACACTTTTTAACATTTTTTTTGATTTAAACGATTTATTGACAAAATACATGAAAATTTGACTTAAAATTTCACTCAATGGATGTTTTTCGGAAATGCAAAAAATGTTGTATGGAACTCGTTGCACAACTTGATTTTTTCAGCATCCTTTTTATTATCCAACTCGGTGAACCTCGTTCACAAAAATCCTCTCTTTGCAACTTGTTGCATAAACTACTATTGTGATACTTTTGGCTCCAATTTTTTAAAAGTTGTGCTTGGAATTTAATATTCGAACAAAATTTGTACCCGCCTATAACTTCATGGAAAATTCGATGCTCTTTATAAAGTACACTAAATACCATTAGCAAACTTTTATATAACTGGTTACTGTTTTAATTATTTTAAAAGTTTTACCCGGTGGGCCTTAAGAAATTTTACGAGAAATTCTTTAAATAAGTTTATTCGTTATTGCTTTCCCCTTTTAATTGAAAATTTATTAAAATGCTTGAAATTTCAGTTTTTCGAGCCGAGGAACATAAACTTAAAAAAAATATGATTCAGTGAAATAGCCATTGAATTACTAATTTAAATTGATAAAATAAGTTTCCCGAAATACACTACATATTAGAGAAACTGGTATCTTAATAAAAAATATTTAATATTATTCACTGAACATACTTGTTTTTAATAAAATCACAACTCAGTTTTCAAATATTTGAAGCCAGTTTGGAAATATGTTTTCATTTTTCAACCAAGATGTTTATCGAACCAGTAGTAGGGAAACAGCATCTAATTCCAGCGTGCCTCTAATGTTGGCAGGTCAGAACTTTGTCATTCAATTAAAGCTAATTAAAAGCGTTTTCAATTGAAATCGAGTGATAAATAGCTCAAGAAGTAAGCAAGCATGTTTCTATCAAAAGTTTTGCAAAATTATTTGTTTAAATAGTGAAAATCGGCAAATTGGATGGAGTTAGGAGCGAGAGCTAACCCTGCCAAACATACGAGAATTTCCCCTACTGTGAATAAAAACGTAAAAAATCTAAATTTTGCTCTATGCGGCAAGCGATTACTAGCATTTTTTCAATTGATATAACGCCAATTCTATTTTTTTTAATAAGGCTGGTAAAAAATTCATTTAACGTTTTTGTCCCTTCTAAATTGGCCCGAAAAATCAGGGTGCAAAAATATATTTTTTTCAAAAAACTTCAATTTTAATGGAAATTGAATTGCAATTAGCTGAAATCAATTTAAAATGCATTTCCCTGCGTTTAGAATAATTTTCAAGCATGTTTGGGTTGATTTAAAAATCTTTGAAATTTTTGAAAATTTTCGATGTTTATTATCGCAACATGTTTTTTTAGCTAAAATTTTTGTTTTTATCAAATTTTACATTTTTTGCAAACTAATGATTGCAAAACAATTGAACGAGAGTAAAATGCATTTTGAAACACTTTTTCCATGCAAGTGTCAAAACTATGGCTTGTTATTTCAATATATATGTATATATATATATATATTTTTTTTTATTATTTTCCTCATAAAAGCGATGTGCATGCTTTTCGATTTTTTGTTGTTGTGAAAGTACACGTACGCGACTGCCAAAGGGTTAAGAATCAGTGATTGCTTCCGGAATCAAACAGCTCACTTATTACTTAACATTTCCCCGTCGATTTCATAACCGCCAATGCACTTGTTCCCGCCGATAGGTCACCGATTACCATACCTCTATATCGCGATATCCCCTTCGCGGGGGCCAACCTCAAAACGGCAAAGATCGTGACCACAGTCACCGAAACCATTAACGTGAGAGTCTGGCTGTCATGTGCTGCATTGTGCCAGCATAAAACGTCCTCACAGGTTAAAATGCTTTTACATCATAACCACTTAAGCGAACGGGCATCACAGCAGGAAGCCACGAGGGACCTCCGAAGCGGCAACCACCATCCGGTTGTCGTATCCGTTGATAGTGGCTTCATGGGTTGGGGTCTATATTGAGTGGAACCTCATTTTTGAGGTGGGATTTAGGGGAAATTGATAGTTGAAAATTTATTTGAGTTTTATGTTTTCAAAACATTTTTAGTCAAAAAATTTATATTGGAAATAGTTTTGTCCAACTAGCACCGTTCTCCCCTAAAATCGTGTTGCATGATCACTTACTCAGTATGGTCACGATCGTGACCATACTCGAGACGACTCGATGTGACTAAAAATAACAACCAAAACGAGTTACGATCCCCAGTGCATCTCCAGCTGATAGAGAGTAACGGGGGAGAAGCTCCTCTCGGAAGCCCATAAAGTATCGAACGAAAGGCCAAACGAAAGTGAGAGTTCTCTTGTCTCTTGGCTGAGGAAAGCACACCAATACATGAACCCTTTGTAGTGAGTGATAATTTGTAGGGAAAGAAAAGTTTACGTAATTTGTGATGTGATAACGGGGACAAAACAAAACGAAAAAGGGGGACAGCAGAAAAGGATCGTGGTTTTTGTTTCACTTATCTTTAAATGGTTGTGTGATTTATTGTTTTATTTGATCGTATTCCGTTTTGGCACGTTCGATAATTGTTCCGTAATAGTGCCACAAATTGGTGAAAGGTTATTAAAAAGAAACAGAAAAGTAAGAAAGGGAAAGAACGATTTAAATGGTTGACATAAGTTACTTGCAAATTTTATAACTGAAAAATAAATTTCATTCGACATATCAAACAATATATAAGTTTAATGTTTGTTTTCGATTGAAAAATATATTTACAGGCAGTTTTTTTTTCCGAATTTTCTTTGTTTGTTCAAGAGGTCATATCAAGGAGAATAAATTTGGATGAAAATTTTAGCATTTGTTTGTCTATACTGAGATGACCTTATGCCAAATATAAATCCTCTATTATAATAACACGGACATCCAAAGTCGAGGACCGAAAAACATCAAAAATCTTAAAATTGCTCGCATATTCTTTAAGCTCGATGAACACCTATTCTCTGTATAGCACTTGAAATGTCTTTTGAAGCACTTAAAGTGCCATAAAATCCTCTTTTTCATTGGATTCCTCTATATTTAAAAAAATAGTTTGAAACACAAATATCTTTAATGGCCTCCAAATTCCATTCTCCATTAGACCAACAGTTATGAAATTTGGTGTACTTCGAGCACATTGTATTAACAAATAGACTATTTTTCTGTAATAATTTTTAGATGACGTTTATTTGGCCCTGTAGGCGTCATTTTGGTTTTTGATTATTCAAAATCATCCCGAAATTTCACGATTTTTCACCATAAGTTGCAAAATCAATTGAAAGTTTAATCCAAATTTGTAACAAACACTACACAGCAAAAAAAATCTGTCTAAAATCGCATGCAAAAGCATGCACATCACCTTTGTGAGCAAAAGCATGTAATATTGTATGAGAACACGAGTACACAAAAAGCATGTACTGAAGAAAAAAAAATTGCATCCCCATAAATGCTTTATTTGAAAAAATGATTTGAGTCAATGTTGTGGTTCAGCTTGAAACAAGTTTTTCTATAGCAAAAAATCCGATGGTAAAATCGCATGCAAAAGCATGCACATCACCTTTGTGAGCAAAAGCATGTTATATTGTATGAGAAAACGAGTACACAAAAAGCATGTACCGAAGAAAAAAAAAATCAGGTCTGCTCACCCCAAAAATAACATCAAACCGACGAGAGTCATATTCAGATTACTAAATCCGCGCCCAACCCACTCGGCTATCTCGCCGCTATGAAAATGGTCGGATCAATGCCGATGTAACAGTAGGTTTTCCGTACGTCGTATACTGTGTTAACTGCATACGATGTATGGGGAACCTACAGCTACATCGGTGAAGATCAAACTATAACTAAAGTGGCGAGATAGCCGAGAGGGTTGGGGCGCGAACTTAGTAATCTGAATATGAATCTCGCCGGTTTGATGTTATTTTTGGGGTGAGCAGATCTGATTTTTTTTCTTCGGTACATGCTTTTTGTGTACACGTTTTCTCATACAATATTACATGCTTTTGCTCACAAAAGGTGATGTGCATGCTTTTGCATGCGATTTTACCATCGGATTTTTTGCTGTGTAGAAAAACTCGTTTTCAAGCTGAATCACAACATTGACTCAAATCATTTTTTCAAATAAAGCATTTATTGGGATGCAAATTTCCAGGATGATTGAAAAATAGAAAACATAGAATAAGTCGTGTATCATGAATAAATTTTATAAAAAAATTGAAACAACAATGGAACAGCATTTAATTCCATCGGAAACCTTATTATTCCGTAATAGCCCTAAACAAGTTTTGCCAAATAAGCTGTTTAAATAATGGAAATCGACAAAATAGATGTAATTAAGACCGATTTCTTAGCCTGCCAAAAATATAAGAATTTTCAATTATTTTTAACAATATTAATTCAATTGAAAAGTTTAATTTATTATTGATATTTACAATATTTCTAATAATGATAAATAAAACATTAAAAATAAGTAATTAAAAATCCAAATCAAACCGTATGATATGAAAAATATAGCTTTCTTTGAGTATGACCTGTAGCTTTAATTTTTATATTTTTTTGCCTCCTCGACCTTGCCTGAATAGGAAGGTTTTTTTTTTATTTTAAATCACTTCAACTTTAAATAGAGCCTAAAAATGTGAAACGAATTTGATTTTTTTTTCTTAATTGTTTAGAACTGAATCTAAAACCCAATAATTAAATTAAAGCAGATCAAATGAATCACAAGATTGAGAAAATTTTGATATCTAGCATTTTCCCGTAAGAAATATATATTAGATTAAAAAAAGCATCTGACGGTATTCAAATAACTTTAAATTTCGAACTTTCATGGTGTCACGGTATTTCGGTGTTTTTTTTCGCTTAAACAAAAAAAATGCTTTTTATTAAATATTATATTTAACGGTCAATCTTTGCTAGAACGATAAATTCCCCAGTGCACTGCAGCGGTTAAAAAAATGTGATATGTAGATAAAAAATATTCATTCGATTATATCAAAATTAAGTGTGATAAAATTCAAATGAACGAGTGAAAATCAAATTATTTGATAATTTCATCGTCCCTGATCAAGATTGTATAATAGATTTTACATTTTGGATGATGAATTTGTTTATAACTTGCATTTAAGTGATTTATTGAAATATAATCAAAATTTAAAAATTGTGACGGGGTGACATTGATTGACAAAGGATTTTTATTGTGTGAAATGAAAAAAAAAACTCGAAAAAAATACGAACGGAATGATATGAATAAATACTGAGCTTCTCAGGGAAGTGTTAAAAGCTGTTCAAGAATTAGTTTTCAACAAATTTTGATAAGTTTTAATAGTTAGTCAATTAATAAATCATTGATAACCACAATTATTTGAATCCTTTGAAAATGTCGTGATTGTATCAATAAAAAGGAGTTCGTATCGAAAAAAGGACCTCATTATCGGATTCTTTGGACAAATTTAATCTTTTAAGATAAAATTTGTTTTTTTAGTTACATGTTTTAAGATCCATTGAATCACATTTTAAAAGTAGCTTTGAACTTATAGGCAACAAGTTTCTCAATAAATTTAAGTAAATTATGAGACATGCTGCAAAGTTGGTTTTGATGGCAATCAAAATTAGGCTGTTGCAAATATTTTTAAAAGTTTATGTCACCCCCTCCCCCCCCCCCCCCCTTCCTTCAAAATTGGCCTGAAAAATCATAAGGCAAAAAAAAATATTTTTTTCAAAAAAACATCATAATTTCCATGAAAATAGCAGTCTAATTAACTGAAAACAATCTAAAATGCATTCTTCTGCATTGATAATCATAGTAAGCATGTTTGGGCTTGTTTAAAAATGTTTTGAATTTTTATGAAATTCCAATCCAAATTCAAATTTTGAACATTTTATTAATATAACCTCAAAGTTATAAAAACTAAGTAACCAAATATTTCACTGAGAATTTTTCAATTAAAACATTCAAAGTATCCGTACTTGAGATCCATTTGTCGCAATCAATTCAGTTTGCATACTTCAAAGCTTTAATTTATGAGAAACACAGTGAATATAAAAGTTTTTTAAAGCACTATTGAATTTAAAAAAAGTGTCAAACTGTGGCCTACCCTAGTACATGGCTTAAATATATAAATCTTGAATCAAATCTTACTGGTTGAAAAATATTTGTAAAATAAATTGAAATCCAATCAACGTCACTCCGGTTTACGGTATTTGGCCCCATTCTAAAGTACGTCACGCTTGAATCCGCAATAATTTGAAAAAAAAAACTTTTATTGGTTATAAATCACATTAAAAAATGCTGCACTTTATTTATTTGGAAAAAATGTTGCTTTTTGGAAAACACATTGTTTCAAAACAAATCCAGTATCGTCGTATAATTTTTAAATTTTCAATTCAAAATTATCCAGTAATTATTTTTTTTTCTCAAAGCTTGAAAAAAAAATGCAAAAGCAACATAGTGAAACATACTTTTAGCTATTAAATCCTAATGTTCCAGTTATTTTTTTATGATAGCTTGGAACAAATTTGAATGGGAAGTAAACAAAGTATTGTAAACAAGTTATATCAAAAACAATTTAAAAACCTTTGAAAAACCTTTGAAAAAAATACTACCGTTAGAAAATCCAGGATATAAATTGAAAATAATATCTTGTGTTGCATAAAAAAAGTAATTTTCTCAAACTTATCTAATTTGAAAGTATGAGAATTAAAAATAGTCCTATTAAAAAAATGTTGAAATTTCATCATAATATTTATTATTATAAATCAGATAAAACTAACACATATTAATTTTAAGAGAGTCAGAAGGCCATAAGTCATATAAGGCATTTTTTATCACATTTCTTTTTTTTATACATTTTTATTAATACAATGACTCTTTTGACTCTAAATTTTACATAATACAAAACGCCAAACACTTTAAGCAAATCAACCTCAAATAGACCACCATAAAACCAGAAAGCCAACCGGTAAACCTGATCTACCTCAACTCGATAACGTCAGGTGAATTTCATCATTGGCGCACACGTGTTTGTTTTAGACGTGCCTTGTTTTGTGTCCATTTTATGTGAGTAGCATTAAAAATCAACATAAAAACACATACACACACACAAACCCCACATTCAATCACGACTTCCCCCCTTTCTTCGCCATAAACGTCAAATCGCCACACAGACCGGTCCAAAACAAAACACAAAACATCAAACGTGCACGAAAGACAAAGCAAAACGGAAAAGGAACTGAAAATTACGACCCCGCAGACAGGTTCGATTTGGCCCGGAGGCCCCGAAATGTCGGATTATGCAATGCAGGCGGCGAAATTGGGGTCTCGATTCACCTATGAGAGCGTACCCATACACACAAAGACGTCGTCACACATATGTGGGTTTTTGTTTTTTGCTTTGATCTGCAGCAGCATAGCTAATGCTTCCGCGATGGACCCCTGGCTTAGTTTTTTTTTTGTTTTCGGGGGGTGCCCCAAAGACCCACAAAAATGGTGAGGTTGATGGGGTGCGGAGAAGATGTTTTGGGTTAATGATTTTTTGTTCGTTATTTTTGGAATTTTGGTTTTCGTTTTTGCGATGTTACGAGGTAGGATGTGATGCTTAAAAGCGAATCGATATTAAATTGGATGTTGTTAAACGAATTTTATTACCATTGGTTTGATTATATAGTAATTACATAATTTACATAGTTCACTTGTCTTACGAAATTTCTGAACTTGATTCAAGTCTGTTGCAAATAACACATGACCATCTGACTCAGCATTTTAATACAAAAAGAAAACTCTTTTGAATTTCATCTACACGGAACTAATCCAGAATTCTTAACAAAGAATATGAATTGGTCAATCAATTCTTTTCTTTACTGTTCTCATTCCATCCAAGATTGCACACCAAAGAAAAAAGTCAAATCATACTTTTAATTTCACGCTCATTGCTCGTAGTAAACTCCCCTCCAACAAAACACAGTGAAACACCTCCGTCATTGCGGAAAACGGCGGCACACGAGCCATTACACTCTTAAATTACAAATTCACCTTCAAGCGTGGTGACATAAAAACCCAGATTGCCTAAACGATCTACCTTAAGGTGAGTACTCAGCTGAAGTTGCCGCCACCTTTCTCCATTTTGGCACCGTACCTGATGATCATCTGCGATCGCCGTCCACTAAAACATGTCGTACGAGTTTAACATTCATGTCAGACCCACCGCTGCCAGAAAATGTCATGTCACGTAGCAGGTTCCGCATTGCGGTACTTCAAAACCCATCAAAAAGGGGGTTTTGACTTTTGCGTCACTTGGAAATGGTGCCACGCCTTTTGTTGTACCTTAAGTATGTTTGCTCACGAAGGTGCGTTAATTGTCGAAAAGTTATGCAATTTATAGGCACTGGAAGCAAATTGAGATTTTAAATTTATAATTTGAATTAAACTAGGTAACTACATGAAGAGTGAACATTAGGGTGCCCAGAATATGGGTCTTTTTTCAAAGTTATTAGCGATTTAAAAAAGTCATTTTTGTAAGAAAAACATTTTTTTTCACCAACTATAAGCTCGGGTATCAATGGGTTATCTCATCCAATTTCACTCAGAATTTACACAGAAACAGTTTTTCGCTTGTGGAGCAGGGGGTAAATTTTTCTGGGCACTCTAGTGAACATGCTACAGATTTTATGCCAAGAGAAAGTCACGATGAACAAATGATCCATTAAAAAGTGTCCTGTTGTCACAATTAGTTCATAATTTGTGGATTTTGATGAATGATTTTTGAAGGGTAAATCATTAAAGATTACGCTCATTCGAAATGTTAGTCTTGATTCCAAAATATTTAGAATATCATAAGATCATAAAACTACAGCCGTGGTTCGTCCGCTCTTTTTAGTGAACCGGCTCTTTGAGCGGCTCGCTCTTTTTTTGTCCACCTCTACACCAAATAGATCAGAAAAAAAACCTTCAAAAGATACTTAAGGGGTTACATACATGTAGACAATCACAAAATTTCATATTACAGAAAATTTATTGAATCCACTAAAATGATGATTTTCAATCACTCCTGAAACTTTCATGAAGATAATAATTAAATAAATAAATGAATGACATAAAATGGCTTCTTTGGTTATAGGGAAGGCCCCCACAAAGTTTGAAAGCCAAATTAAAAAATACAAAAAATGACACATGATGACATGATCTTTGCTAAAATATTTAAAATATCTTATGAATCCATATTACTGATAGCTTCTATCAATGCAATGTTAGTATATTCCTTTTGATTCCTTCCTGACAATCTTTGAAGAGTATTTTAATGCTGTCTTCGGCAAAGTTGCTGCTTATATTTTATTCTTTAATTTTTTCATAAATTTTGTTTCAAATCAGATATCTTTAGCGCAATCGCCCCTCTTTTATAATGGTGCAAAATATGATACCGAAAAAGCATACTTTTAAGAAAAAAACGAAGATATTTACCAAGATATTTACAAACAAAATTTCAAAATATTTTTTTAAGGTGTTAAATCAAATGTGGACTTGAAAATGATTTCGCACATTTTTTTAATAATGTGGACCATTTAAAAAAAAACGTATTTCAAGACGATTTTCTTTTTCATTTTTTTTGTATTTATCAATTTGATGAAAGTTTTTGCAAAAAGCACCCGTGCAAAAAAAAATCGAAAGGGTTAGAAAATTCTCTTCAATATTATTTTTACGTTCTAGATCATACTACTGAGATACAGTTAAAGTTAATCATTAACATTTATTAAAAAAATGGTTCAATCTTAGGGTTACCCAATTAACCAACATTTATCAAGGCGTGATATGTCAGAAGCTATTGTATCATTTTTTTAAAAATCACATTCAAGAAATTTTTAACGCTATTCAATTTTTTTTTCAAAATTTTTGAATCAGTGATAAAACATTGACAGACCTAAAACACATATTCGGAAGAAATTATGGGATTGATTTAAAAATTTTAAATCACGGTTTTCATAAAAAGCAGAAAATTTCACAAAAATTGCATTGTTAAACAAAGAATATCGATCCAACAGATTCAGCGATAACGAGGGTTTAGGAGAAAAAGAGGATTCATAAGATGACACTGAAAAACCCCATTCTCTTATATCTGCTTTTCCTTCATAAAATACTTTCAAATACCGATCCTCGGTCCATACCTGGCCGTAGCATCTAAGAGGACCTTATAAACTCATAGTTATGAACTAAAAAAAAAAAGTTTTTTTAATTGCAAAAAAACTGAACATTGTTCGAAAATAAATTCTTGTTAAAAACTCGTACCGTCATCTGTGGCGAATCAGGACAGCTGTTTTAGCAATGTTGCAGCCTAATATTTTGATATTTTTAGTGGTTTCGGGTAGTCAACATTCAGAACAACAAAATGTGTACATCCATTTAGAAATTTAAACCTTTTAACTGCTCTAAAACGTGCTGCCTAATTCAGACTGTAGTCCCGATTCTCCCTCAGATGACAGTATAACTTGAATATGGTGCACTTTATCAAAAATGTGTGGAGTTTTTTCAGATTTCAAATTTAACTTTGCATTTAAAAATTAGTTTTTGAATTCTGTTTTAAAATATGTTAGATTTTTCTAAAAATATCTTTTTAGAATATTCACATGCTGAATTTTTATGAGCAGCCCGCCAAATTGTATGGAGTCTTGTATAGAAAAACTTATGATACAAATCAGCTTCTTTTGAAATAAGGAATTGAAGTTGGGCAAAGTTTCACCCAAAGAAAAAAATACAAAATCAAAAATCTCGAAAAAATATGAAAAAATGTAAAGAATTACTCAACTGTAATTGAAGGCTGCTATGCCAACATTAGATATCCGATGGAAAACATGCAGTTCACCTAGATAGAGTCAACAGTTTCGTTTAGTTTTGTGGCCCATTTTCACTCTGTATAACGTTTTCAAATCATTATTTTTTATTGAAAAAACTTGAGTAACTCAAAAGAACTTAAACCGCCTACATTTTTAATTATTGACAAATTTGGACTCATCTTTTCATAAATGATTGATTGAAAACATATTCCAAATTTGCTTAATAGTATTGTTTTATGAATTATGAAAAATCTAAGATCTTTTGAACGAAGTAAAACAAAAAAATTTAGCATGATTTCGTTCAAATATGTTGATACAATGTCTATAAATTTTAAAACCATCTTTAAATCTTTTTTTTATGTTTTAAATTTTTTTTAAACTTTAATTATTCGATTTGTTGTATTCTTAAGTGAACATTTTGATATTTTTTCCCTGATTCATATTTGTAAAATTTGCTTATATTTCATTGCAGAAAAAAATTAATCCTCATGTAAGACTGCCAAACAAACTGCAAAGATAACCCAATTTCTTCTACCAAACCAATTACAAAACTATTCAGTGATTTCGTAACCGTGTTTCCTGTGTACGTGTTTGTGACGATCACCTCGCAACACACTTAATTTGACCAACATCCAATCGCGAACCGATTACGAAATTCATCAAAATACGCGTCCACGTATCTTTCCTTCTTTCTGTATTGTATGTTTCTGCAATCATCTATTGTGTGCTGCATCACGTGCGAAATGGGGAAACAGAGAAATAAAATTACTTCCCCACCTACGTGACCCACGTGTGTGTGTGTGTGCACGATGTTTGCCATTCGAATGCCAAAAATGTTGACCAACCGCAATGGGACTGAGGGAAACAATCTCTTGGCGATGCAGTTACAGTCAGTTTCTTTAAAATTGCAATAGATTACAATTTTAATGATTTTTTTTTTTGTAAAAAATAATCCAGCTATGGGTCATTCCAGGTCAACTGAGTACACTTTTGGACTCGACCCTCACCGACTTGGACCAAACTTGGAGGGAACGTTCATCTATCGATAGTTAACAGAAATCCCAAGTTTGGTGCTGATTGGACCATCCCTCTATTTTTGGCACCGCCCTCTTTTTTGCGATTTTCTAAAAAACTTTTTTTTCTTTTAATCATAACTTTGCAACTATTTGAGCAAAAGACTTTCTAAAGGTTGCATTTTATATAAAATTGTCCAAGGAATTCGAAGAAAAATAAAATTTTAACACTTAAATGCCCACTTATATTATATTTTAACGTTTTAAGTATAAAAAATCAGTTTTGACCAATCGATTATATTTTTATTTTTTTTTATTTTGTCGCCATCGTGTTCCCCGGACAATTTTACATAATAATCAATGTAGACTTCAAACTAAATTGAACTATTGGCGAGATACAGCGATTTTACTGAAAAAAGTTTGATTTTGCACTGCACTCTGTCCTATGAATTCAAATCCGAAATAAGTTTCTCACATATAAAAACCGAATTATGCGAGATTCAATCCTTTTTGTTGAAAAGTACACCATGAACTTCCGAGTGCTGCGCAAAATCAAACTTTTTTCAGTAAAATCGCTGTATCTCGCCAATAGTTCATTTTAGTTTGAAGTCTACATTGATTATTATGTAAAATTGTCCGGGGAACACGATGGTGATAAAATAAAACAAATAAAAATATAAGCAATTGGTCAAAACTGATTTTTTATACTTAAAACGTTAAAATATAATATTAGTTGGCATTTAAGGGTTAAGATTTTATTTTTATCGAATTCCTTGGACAATTTTCTATAAAATGCCATCTGTTGAAAGTCTTTTGCTCAAATAGTTGCAAAGTTATGATTAAAAGAAAAAAAAGTTTTTTAGAAAATCGCAAAAAAAGAGGGCGGTGCCAAAAATAGAGGGATGGTCCAATCAGCACCAAACTTGGGATTTCTGTTAATTATCTATAGATAAACGTTCCCTCCAAGTTTGGTCCAAATCGGTGAAGGTCGAGTCCAAAAGTGTACTCAGTTGACCTGGAATGACCCCTATATAACAAATTTTATTCTTTGAATTTTAATTTAACCTAAAATCGCATTTTTAGTGCCATTGAGTGTACCAACAACGATGACGACGAGTGGGCCACTTTCTTGCTAACTTGCAGACACACACACACACACTTACACACGTCGTGACGATTACGAGAGGTGCGTGAGTTGAAAGTGACATAATACCGTGACCGCGCCGGAGACTCGATCCGGAGCCGGTTCGCAAATCACGAGTGTGTGTGAGTACGTGATGCAAAACTTTCACTCCGTTTTCATCCAAGTAGTCGTCGTCGACGAAGAAGCTGGTCAAGAGCTGGTCAGGAAGAAGGAAATCGATGCCTGCCTTGATGTGTTTGTGTTGTAATGCAGTGCGTTGCAGAAAATCAACGCAAAAGATTGCAACGGGCGAATGGAAGGGGAACCCTTTTTTGTCGTTTGGGACTGAGGGCCAGTTGGCATGAAATTGACTGGGAAGTGCGAAATCAGTTGGCAAACTCTATTAGCGAGTGGCGGCCGCACACACTTCCCGGTGCAAATTGCTGTTGCTGTTGCTGTTGCAAGAGCAAATAATTGCTGGGAATTTGTTTGCCAGAAGTGATTTTTTTTTCTTGGAAGTTGAGATAATTTTGTGTCATAGAGGAAATGGAACGGGAAATTGGAAAAAAGACAAACGTCAACACATTTAAACTAATTTGGGAAGGTGTTTATCGAATTTAAAATAATATTTAGAATTTTTTATATAATAAAGAATCATTCTCCGGGCTTGTACACCACAGCGATTATTTTAAAAAATTATTCCATGGAAAAATCGGTGTTGTGATAGGATTCTACATAGTTTAAGGCTTCTAAAACTATTTTTTACAAATTATATATGATTTATGAACTACAATTTTGACGCAACAACCCCGAAATATTTAAAATATAATTAATTTCTCATCGAATGCCAATGGGTAGATCAAAATTGGTTGATTTTTCGCAAAGATACGGCATTAATAATTTTTGGGATATTTTATGAAAAAAAAACATCAGATCTGACGTGGTTAAAATTTATTGAAAATTTTATAGGTGAAACAATACTATTTTTGGAAATATATTTCACAGTTATTTTGTATTTCAATATTCAAAAAAAAAAGTCTAAGCACACATTCTTAACGACATGGTCATGGTTTATTTTTAAAGTACTTTCCTAACATTTTGAGTGTTATAAAAAACTGTTGAGTGGTCTTGAGCAACCTTTTTTAAGAGTTTTCATCGTTTTTCAGGGATTTTTCCTTGGAAAATTTTAAAATTCCAAATAAAATATTTAACCACTGCTTTAAAACAAAAAAAAAGTTTTTGTTTCAATAGATTAATTTATATTAAGGCCGGATACAAAATTGAACATTTTAATAACTTAACATTGAGATGGAGGCCCAATAATCAAAGTTCTCAAAATTCCGTGTGGTTAAAAGAATCATTTTCCCATCATTAACGAAAAAAATATTGAAAACAAATTCAGGCCTGAAAGGGTCAAATCATGTAGACAAATAATGCTATGATTTTTTTTATGATTTACAATGCATTCAGATTGTAGAAAACAGTATACAAAAAAATGTTTTAAAGTAGAATGTCATATTTGACACAGGGTGCTCTTTAAGAATATATAATCTTGGAGGAATGATTTACACCTTTCCTTAAGTGACCAGTAACTGTAATTAGTTTTTCTGTTGCAATTTGCTTTAATAAAAAATAGGCTAAATTTCAAAATTTGACTGTTTTCTCAACTTTAGGCCGTAATAGCCATTTTTTTTATTTTTTTTTTCTCTAAAACAAATCAAATTATTTATTGTTTCTCAGAAATGAACATAAGAAGGACTTGCAGATAAACAATCTAAAGCATTTCCAGAGTTTTATTTAACAGATTCAATAAGCTGTTGAGCTTTATATGTTTACAGTAATTTTTCATACAAACTCGAGATAACTCTAAATATCTTTAGAAAATCATTCAACACTTAGAAATCTCAGCTCAAAAACCCAATTCGACGTTCTTGTAAATTCCAACATTTTTCAGAGCCATGTTAACCTGGATAAACCCAATCTACGCTGAACATTTAGGAACAAAAATTAAATTGAAAATTATACATTTTTTAAGCTTGAAAATAACTAAAATATCGCGTTTATTTTTTTCCAAATCCAGGGAAAACGATTTATAATGAAAATGTGGAAAAACACTATTTGTCATAAAATATTGAATTATCGTTAACTTATTTGTGATGTTTTTTTATTTGAATAAAAAGGATGATTTTTCGGCATTGAATAGTAAAAAAAGACAATTATGAGTTCAATTTTTAATCCAAAGTGTCTACTATTAAAGCTTAGGAAAAAATAGTGCAGATTGTTTGAAAATGTAATTAAATCATTCTATAATATTTTGAACTGGAAAGAATTTTGAAATATGTAATATGGGTTGTTCCATCATTAACTTAATTAGAGAGATTATTTAAGTTCCAAAGAGATTCAATAATTTGTATACTGTTCAAATAAGTGATTATCAACCATTTTCGATCTCCCCTTGACTGATTTTCATGAACTTCACTTATTCGTATTTATGTAAAAATATTCTCAAAATAGGAAAGAAATGCAGAACCTCATAAATAGGCTTAGTTATTTTTCACGCTCGAAAATTGCAAATTTCACGGGGACCTCAATTTCAATTCACCAAATTTCACGCAAATTTCGCGGAACTTGAAAAATGTTAAGATAACTCTGAAAATCCTATGTTTTAATCACAAAAACTACTTTTTATGCTTCATTATGTATTATTATGTAAAAAAATCTTTACTAAATTTGAATGCGACAAAAAAATTCTTCCAATTTTCAAAAAAAAAATCCTCCTGGTTATTGGATGGGCTCTATATATATATTGAAACAAAATGTAGGGCACGCATATTCTCTTTTAATATTCGACTAACAAAGCTCAAATGTTTTCGCTAATTTGCTTCTTTTATATCATTTTACATTTTATTGAATTTCATATCAAAGCTAGATTTGTCCAGTCAAAATGAGTAAAATAAATTGAATTTTCTGCGTCATTTAGCCCATTAAACATATTTTTTAAGGGTTTTAGCTCATTTGTCAAAAACTAAATTTATAAACATTTTGCAAAAATAATATAATTTTTAACAAAATCGAAATTTTTATTCTAAATGAGAAGAGAAAACAAAAAAGGAGTATTTTTTAACTTTCAAGGGAATCATCCACCCAAATAAACAAACATTGTTAAAATTTAACAGGCCCAAAAAAAATTTGTTATATTTTTAAAATATGATTCCAAAGATAAAAAAATAATCTTAATTTTATTTTGAATAAAACAAAGCTTGATTCTTTTAATTTCTTTCAAAACTATACCTTTCAAATAAAATAGCACTAAAATTTTTAATACAGCGAATGAAAATATTACTAAATTTTGTTAGTTTCTAAAAAACTCAAAAATCTCAACATTTCTTCAAATGGTTCATATCAACTTGACACACATATATAATCAAGCTTTTTAATTGAAAACTAATAAAATTTCTTTTCTTTTTGGATGAAATATTTATTAAGTTGTTAGGCTGGTACAAATTTCATTAAAAGTTTTTGTCTCCCCCCCCTCCCCTTCCCTACGAAGTTGACCCGAAAAATCAGGGGACAAAAAAATATCTTTTCAAAAAAACTTAAAAATTTCAATGGATTAGCTGAAATAATTTGAAATTCATTCCCCTGCGTTTTTCATTCCATTTTTAGAATGTTTGGGATCATTTTAAGAATGTTTGGGTTGATTTAAAAATCTTTCGAATTTTTGAAAATTTTCGATGTTTGTTATCGCAAAATGTTTTTTTTTTTGCTAAAATTTTTGTTTTCGTCAAATCTTACATTTTTTGAAAACTAATGATTGCAAAACTACTGAACTAGTGTAAAATGCATTTTAAAACACTTTTTCCATGCAAATGTTGAAACTATGGCTTGTTATTTCAATATTTATATTTTTTATTTTTTTGCCCATATTTGCATTCAATGATTCGAGAAAATTGATAAATTTCACGAATTTCACGCCGTCTACGAAACCGTCAAAAATCATTAACCCAATATAAGTAGTAAAACCAGGATATTCACTCGCTTAATTCTACAGTAGTTCATAACATTATTTTTATTCCTTTTTAAGTTTGATAAGTTATTTTATGAAAAATCGTTACATTTTCACACAAACATAAAATTTCACGGGATTTCGCGGAAAAAGCCAAATTTCGCGGATTTCACGCTGTCCGCGAAATCGTGAAATTTCACTAACCCTGCTCATAAATATAGTTTTTTCAAGAGCTATACCGATTAAAAAAAAACTTATTTGATTTATTTTTTAAAGAATTGTTTGTGTTTTAAAAACTAAAACTAACAAAAACATGAGTATAAAAATCTTACAAAAAAAGAATAGCTTATGTTAGAAACAACCTCGAAACAAAAATTGAGAAAATTCAGCATTTTTGTAAATTCTCATGAACTACTCATTTTGATTGAATGTGTAAACGTCTCTTTCTTTATTTGATACTACACATTTTTGAAAACAATTATTACAATATTTTTTAACGGCTAATGTTTCAAGCAAAATTGAACATTCACAGATCAAGCAAACCCAATTTCCAATTACCTGGATGCAAAAATTAATTAAAAATATTATATTGGAAAAAAATGCTGAAAACTTGAAAACAGTATAATTTAAAACTATATTCGACAAATCTTCCCATTAAATCCCATTAAATTGCAGCTGTTACATATCCAATAAACTCGCAAATGTTTAATATATATTGTTATCATGAAATTTTTAAAGAAGGTGCTGAATAAATATTTATTTATTTTTGCTAAAACGTTCAAAAAAAATTTGATTGCATCCTCATTCCTCTGTTCTGTTCAAAATGGTCAGTTCAGTTTAACCTGAGCAGACGGAAATAACGTGGGAATAACATTTTTTGATACAGTCGACTCTCTGGCTGTCGATCTTCTCGATATCAATATTGCTCCATGTACCGATGAATTCTTCAGTCCCTTCAAACTGCATACTTCGATTGTCTTTATTCCTCAATATTTTCTCTTGCTTGAAGGATCTCTTCCTCGACGGTCCATTGGATTCTATTTGCTTTAAACATCTTTTCCGGTTGTCAATAATTTCACTTTCTCATGGCTTGCATAGACATTTTTCTTTGAGAAACGAAGCTTTGAAGGGTGTTTGACATTTCTTTGTTTTTGTTTGTTGGACGTTGCCATGATTCTCTCCCATAGCTGGTTAGCAAGAAAAAACAAATTTCAATCGAGTCTTCATTGTGCATCGTTCTGTAAACTGATGCTTCTCTTCCTCGACGGTCCCTTGGATATTGACAACCAGAGAGTCGACTGTATTTGAAAATACTAGGCCAATAACATTTTATGTTATTTATAACAAGATTTGATATTCGCCGTTATGATTTTTTTTTGTTATTGGATTGTTATTGTAATAACAGACTAATTACATTTTTAGTTATTTTTCGAACATATCTTTGTTATTATTTTTTGTTATTTTAACAACTAATCCGATCATCCCAATAACAGTTGGAGGTATTCTTCCATAACAAAAATGTTATTCCCAAGTTGGTTTTGCTCTCAACCAAAATCAGTCCAATAACTAATTTTGTTATGATAACATAAATTGTTATTAAACTCTTATGCAAAAATGGATTTTGCAAGAATATTCAATAACACTTTTTATTATTTTAGCAGTATTTGTTATTGAAATGGTATGAATTTTGTTATTACCGTCTGCCCGGGAAACTGATTATTTATTTCAAAATAAGCGTGATCAACGTGCCACTAAAATTCTGCTTTTGAAACTGAGAAATTTCAATTAAACCTTTTAAAAAATCATTTGATTTTGAAATCGCAAAAGCCATTCGATAAACAAATCTTTGCAAAAAATCTATTAATATTAAAAATCAGGTAAGTCAAGACGTGATTCAATATCTTAAACATTAAACAATTTCAGTTAAATTCAAGTTTCTGAAACTAATCACATCAAGCGAAGTAGTAGAGTTAAAAAAAAACGCTCAGCTATTGAATAAGATCTCACAAATCCATTACATTAGCATTACGTGACACCATCAAACGAGCATCACCACCGAATCGCCACCATAATCCCAGAAACGACTCTCGCCGATTGAGTGATTTTGTGATTAACCTAAAATCACCCTTCGCTCGAGATTGAGTTTATAACTGGTGCAAAACTTGGACAAAACGATTCGCGCGTTGGCAAACTCACGCATTACGCAACACACACAGGGAAGTCATTTGGATTTGTAAAGCTTGCACTAAATTAGTTTATCCCTCTCCCTTCTCGCCGTTAACGGTCCGTGAGGCGAACATTTGCGATACATGTTTTTTCACGTAAGAGACCATCACAAAAGTGCAACATTTCTTCATCAGAGTGTGGCTGACTGCTAATTTAAGTCACGAGGAGTCCACCAACTGTGCCACCAACCTCGTGATGGAAGAGTGAAATTCACGTAAGACAAGAAGGGGGAAAAATGGCGGAACGCCACCAAATGAAAATTAAGCTTAGTTAGTGTCTTGAAGAGACAAATAGCTGGGTGGCGTCACTAAAACATAACTAATGCTTAATGCTTAAATCCCTGCCCCCCTTTTGTCGAATGAGCTTTGCCCAGAAGCGTGTCCAAGTTGGATTTATTAGAAAACGAAAGGGAAAACGAGATTTCTATCCACCTCCTACTCCGCTAAATGGATGCAATTTCCAAGTCCAAGCCCCGCCGAGAGAGTGACAAAAACGAAGCAAATCAATTTCCTCTGGAGTCGCCACCCCCACTTTCGCATTGTTCGCGTAGCTGGATGACGATTGAATCGGATAATCCGATTATGGTTAAAAAGTAATAAAAATGAAACTCCGTGGCACGACAGTAACTTAAACCCGGAAAAGGAGGACAGTCGAAGCCAAAACAGAACGCGCCGTTAAGCTCCCCTCAACTCTCGTTCAATGCAAATTGCGAAAGCAGCCAAATAAAAACAGAACAAACAAAAAAAGTGGAAAAAGAAGAAAACATAAACAAAAAAAGTGAAAAAACCAAAATAAAAAAAAATTGAAAGAGGAGCATAGAGTAAACACAGTGAAATGCCAGCAGACAAGCGAAATCAAAAGTAAATAAGTTGAAAATAAAACGAAACTTTGCGAAACCGCACGGCAGGGCAGGGCCCAGAAAAGAGCATGCACCTACTTACCTCGATCTTTGCTGGACGTCGACGGTTCGTCGTTGATGTCATCCTGGTTGAACTCGTTCCGCACATCCTGGATCGCCGCCAGCTCGTTCAAGCCGAAGTTTTGATCCCTGGAAATGGAGTGGAGAGGGGAGGTGAAGGGGGAGAGATTAAAAGTGGGTTTGGAAATGGAAATGAGATTTTTATTGGGGGTGATTTCCATAATTGCACTGGGGGTAATAAAATTCGATTTTGATCACGACTGGTACAGCAGCGAGTAAGATTGCGTTTACTTTGTAGGGAAAATTAAAAATGCATTCACAAGTGTATAATATTTTTCTTTGAAACTTTATAAACATTCAAATACTTATTAACTTTTCACTTTAATTAAAAAATGTTTTTCGGTAAGCTTAGTTCTTCCAGTTTTGATTTTGGGGTAATTTCAAAGAAAGCTAGAAATCTGATTAATTTGAATCAGAATCTTTTTATTTGAGGTCAGATATTAGTAAAATATGTAAGTTAGAGTCTTTTAAGGCATATTCATGAGAAAAAAGTAGCTCTAGACCTCCCAACGAAATATTTCGGTATACTTCGCAAAATGTCGGAAAAAGGCCCTTCTTTCACGGTACCAAATATCAGACATGCATAATTTTTTATCATAAGTTTGTTCTACGAATTATAAAAATAGCTCAAATCTATTTATTACACCGACCAACAAAATTTCTACGTAGACTCAACTCGAGGAGAAGCATAAAGTTTGGGGTCCCTAGAATCACGTGAGCAATTCTCACAGATTTCGGTCATTCGATTTTTTTTTGTATTTTTTAATCTGGCTGAAACTTTTTTGGTGCCTTCGATATGCCCAAAGGCGCCATTTTGCATCATTAGTTTGTCCATATAATTTTCCATACAAATTTGGCAGCTGTCCATTAGGGTGCCCAGAATATGGTACTTTTTCTCAAAACTTCGCTCCACAAGCTGAATATTGTTCCTTGAACTATTTTAGGACTATGTGCCAAATATGAGCAAAATCGGTCAACATTTACCCATTGATACTCAAAGGTGAAGTTTGTATGGGAAAAATCGAAAAAATGTATGAAAAACCCATTTTTTTTACGGTTTGGTCTGCACGGTGCGCTACTTCCATCCAAATATTCCAAAAAGTGAGATTTTCATTGAAAATTTAATGCTCTACAACTTTGTAGAACATACCAAACTGTAAAACTTGATCCTGAAAAGCTATTAGCGATTTAAAAAAGTCATTTTTGTATGAAAAGCATTTTTTTGCCAACTTTAGGCTCGGGTATCAGTGGGTCCACCAATTTTGCTCAAAATTTGCACAGATGCTTGAAATAACCCAAAAAACCGTTTTTCGCTTGTGGAGCAGGGGGTATTTTTTTTTCTGGGCACCCTACTGTCCATACAAAAATGATGTATGAAAATTCAAAAATCTGTATCTTTTGAAGGAATTTTTTGATCAATTTGGTGTCTTCGGCAAAGTTGTAGAACTGCACTGAAAAAAATGATACACGGTAATTTTTTTGTGATTTTATATTTCATTTTTTGTCACTAAAACTTGATTTGCAAAAAATACCATTTTTATTGTTTTTTTTTTTATATGTTTTAGAGGACATAAAATGCAATTTTTTCAGAAATTTTCAGGTTTTTCAAAAAATCTTTGACCGAGTTATGATTTTTTGAATTAATACTGATTTAAAAAAAAATCGAAATATTGTTCGCAAAAATTATTCAACTAAATTTTTCGGTGTAAAATCAAATTTGCAATCAAAAAGTACTTTAGTGAAATTTGAATAAAGTGCACCGTATTCAAGTTAAAATCATTTTCAGTTAGCTTTTTTAAAAATAGTAGCAGTTTTTAATTTTTTTAAATTCGTGCACATGTTTGCCCACTTTTGAAAAAAATATTTTGGAAAAGCTGAGAAAATTCTCTATATTTTGCTTTTTTGAACTTTGTTGAAACGACTCTTAGTTGCAGAGATATAATTGGACATAAGAAATCGATGAACTTATTTCATCCAAATCAAAAATTACAAAATATTAAATCGCGAACAATAATTACAAAAATCAAAAGGAATGCTCAAAAGGAAAAAAAATCTCACCATTCCAAAAATGTACTGTTTATAATTTTTGTTTTGGAATTGAAGAAAATTAGCATTTTGACTTAATATTGATACTCTCCTAAGATTGCTTGCAAGTTGAGATCGCAAAAAAAAATCTTTTTTGTGATAAATCTTTTTGTATATTTTTTTCGGTAACATCAAACTACTACAAATTTATTTTATTTTCAAAACTGTTATGACATTAAAAGCAACAAACAATCTGGAAATTTAGAAAACGTTTTGATCTAAACTTTACAGTGGTCACCAAACTGCGGCCCACCGAGGCGGCTGGTTTTGAAATTTTATGTAATCCTGTCCACTTAGGAACCACCATCAAATTATCAAAAAACATTAAATTTCTTCAATAAATCAAAATTGAAATAAAAATCATTTCATTTTTTAGGGACTTGCAAAATGGTAAACTATAGCGTTTTATCCTTTTTCCATAAGGATTTTGAAAATGTTTAAATTTCTAGAAGTTGAATGAATAAAAAACGAGGTGACGTTACAGCCTTTCGGCTTGCGGTTATGTCCCTTTGTTTGGCCTCTATACGGGACGAGGGCACTGAGGCACTGAATACCTATTTAATATTTATAAGTGTTGTGTTCATTGAAAGAAATTTTAAATAATGTATAAATAAAAAAAATCTATTACCGGTGCACATCAACCAGAACTTTTGCACCCAGATTTTTGTTACAGGCATTTTAGTATCTTCAAAACTACGGGAACTATCGATACAATTTTTTATTCATCCCCTACGCTACTATTTCCAAATAGATTTACATCAAATTTTGTCAATTTTTATAATCATATTATTTCAGGATTTTGTCAGCAATTTCAACAATTTTGGAATAAGAAGACAACAACTTCCTTGGTTGCTGTGCACCCTTAAAATTCTTATATTAAAAAAATGTTTTGATCTTGTTTAACTTTTTCAAAACTTTGGTTCTGAATATGGTTGTGTTTCTAAAAAGTTACTTTTATTCGAATTTGAGTTCCTAAGATCAAGGAAAAGTGCGGCAAAACGGTGCTCAAAGTTATTTTTTTACTACAAACTTCATGAAAACAAAAATAAAAATTTAAGATCTCAACACAAATAAAAAATTTTACGAGGTACACAAAAAACATCAAGAATGAAAGATTTTTAGTTTTTTTATATTGCAAAAATGAACCTTTTCTGGGATCAGTAAAATTACATAATAAATTATACAATTAAACATAATAAATTAAACAACATAAAAAATTTTGTCTCATAAAATAAGAATGTTCAAGAAATGTTTTATATATGTTTATAACAAGTGTTATTTGATTTACGAATATAAAAAATGCAAATGTCAAAAAGCTATAAAATTCTGAACTGAATAAATAAATAAAAATGTATTGTAAAATTCAAATCAACTTCAGTGTATTTTGGTATCGAAACCGTTTGGTGAATAATAATGAAATATATAACTTGCTATAAACAAAATCGTTTATTTGTCAGATGAATGATAACGATAATTTTATTAGCTCAAAAATTTAACGCACACTTATTTTTTCATATATGTAATTATGTAATGATTATGATTATGTATTTCAGAGCATGAGCATGAGTATGAGCATGAGAGACCACCCATGGTTGTCCTTCTCCGTTGCTGAACAGGACCGTAATCTCCTATCAATACAACTGACCATACGCTTAAACGATCTAATGGTGTTTCCCTTATCAACAGCATGTATGAATGCGTTGAAAAGATAAAACATCAAGATCATTAAAACTAGATCTGAAGCAAATAGGTAACAGTCATTGGCCACCAACGGCGCCCGCCATGTCAGTTTGTAGATCTCGAGGGGATTGGGACGGGAATGTTAGTTAGCACAGGTTGCTACAAAGGGTGGGTTCTATACGATATCCACACCCCCACGTGTGCCGGAAAACTACTTCTACTTGGGATTTTGTTAGTGGGAAAGGGTAATGGCCAGGATTCATCATAGAGGATGATGATGCGACCCAATAATCAATAAATTTTGTTTAATGATGTGATGTATTATGCATTCTCAAGGCAAACAGTCGGAGGTTGCGGATGAGATTATTCCCGGTTATTTGGTGTTGAGTTTATCATAAATGATTCAATCTTAGACAGCCGGCTGTGGAAAGATAAAACCAAATAAAATGCGAAAACGCGAAACCGCCCGGACCGAAAAACACACACAATCGGGGGACAACAAAGACGGAAACGGAATCGAAAATCCTGTGTGATAACCGCGACCCGCACCGTTCCAATTCTCCAAGGCAACTGTCAAACATCGCGAAATCGTCCGGGTCGAAATACACACACAATCGGGGGGAAAACAAAGACGGAAAAATATTGCAATTTTGAAACACTTATTTGTTTAAATGGTAGTACAAAATAATTTTGATTGTTTAGCAAAATTACATTTTCTGTGACTATGCCCAAGTAACATTTTTTTCCAGGAGTTCTACAAGAGCTCTTCAAGATAGCTACAGCATAGCAGTTTGGACCGCGGTAGGATAAAACTCTCTTCAAGTACTTTTTCAAACTCCTGAAGAAGTTTTGAAGAGAATTTTATCCTACCGCGGTCCAAACTGCTATGCTGTAGCTATCTTGAAGAGCTCTTGTAGAACTCCTGGAAAAAATGTTACTTGGGATGCGTTTTTTTTCATAATTTGAAAGTGTTGGTTCCAAAAATACATTCAAAAATCATTCAAGCAGCATGCCTTCAAGCTTAAACTAGACCAATCCAAATATGTTTGCAAAGCATTTGAGGAGTTTAAATGTAAAAGTTTTGAATTGAATATTAATATTTGTAGCAAAAAAATTTTATTGGATGAATTTCATGTGGAATGAACCATGATTTTAATTGTTTATGGAAGTATATTTGATGACATTTTCGTAAATTGCAAAACAATAAATTGCATTTAAAAATCGAATGAATAAAATTAATGTGGAAATAAAACTTTCAATTTATTCATGTTCTGAAATTTTCTGTCATTTTTATTCATTTTTCACATGCTGCCCGCGATTATGGCGCAAATTTCCAAAATGGCTCGCGAGGTTCAATGGGCTGAGAACCACTGCTGTAAGCTATGTCAGGATCAGGATGTAAAAGGTTTCATTCCCGATTGCCCATTTTTGGCCATGTTTGTTTACGAAAAATAGTTAATCTTGATTCAGGATTCATCAATTAAAATTGGGTTTCTAGACGTGGTTTGTAGATACATTTAACCAAGTTTGTTTTTTTTAAATTCGATTTTCACTGTTTTAAAACAGTTTTTGCTCCAAAATTTGATGACACCATCTAAGACTTAAATACATCTTATTTTTTTTTTTTAGAAGTTAACGGCGAATGTATCACCAGAGTTATTATTGGGTTAGTTATGGAGCAATTCCATGTCAAATAGGGAAACGGTTGTACCCGACCCTCTCCGATTTCAATGAAACTTTGTAGACATGTTATCCTACGCTTATATAAGCCATTTTTGTGTATATGGAGCCAGTTACACTCGATAATGACATTTGAGAAGGGCGTAAATGTTTTAAATATTTTTGTAGTTCGTAAATTAAATATTGCTGTATCTCGAAGCCGTTGCATCGTATCAAAAAGTGGTCAAAGACAAACTTGTAGGAAATTTGACGGGCTTTCCGAAAAAAATACAGTGGAAGAAAAAAACACTCAACTTTTATGTAAAATTGTCTGGAGAATCGACTCTCGTGTTCGGATTTTGAAAATTTTGATGTTTAGAGCACTTTTGAAAAAAAAAACAGTTTCAGTAAATGATTTTTGTATTTTTTTAGGTCCATCCTGCATTTTTCGTGAGTTTTTTTGTAACATCTTTGGCTATTTTCACAAAAATTTTGAACGAAAAAAAAACGTGGGCTTACCTTTAAATTTGACTTTTAAACTTAAAAATCAAAAAATCTCATAAAAGTGGAGTGTTTTTTTTCTTTCAGTGTATTTTTTTTTTCGGAAAGCCCGTCAAATTTCCTACAAGTTTGTCTTTGACCACTTTTTGATACGATGCAACGGCTTCGAGATACAGCAATATTTGAATTTCGAATTACAAAAATATTTAAAACACTTACGCCCTTCTCAAATGTCAATATCGAGTGAAACTGGCTCCATATACACAAAAATAGCTTATTTAAGCGTAGGATAACATGTCTACAAAGTTTCATTGAAATCGGAGAGGGTCGAGAAAAAAGAACCTAAAAAATTCCTGTTTTGGGCTGGAATTGCTCTATAGTATAAAAGGATAATCTCAAATCTCACTCACCTGAAAACAACATTATCGATTCCAAACCCGGACCCGGGTCCGGTAATATCCCCCTGCGGGAACACGACCCGCGGCGACCGCGTCTTCCACGGCTGGTAGATCTTCTGCGCCGGTGGTTCCGTGTAGAGCTTCGCCGGAAAGTAGTGCTGCTGCTGCTGCCTCCCACTGGCCAACCCTTGCGGCTGATACGGACTATCCACGTAGTAGTTCGGATCGTACGCCCGGTACCGCTTGCCATCCCCGTAGTCGATGTACGGTCGCTGAACCGCTGTGATGGGTCCGTTGACGTCTCCGAACTTGGTGACATCCTCCCGGAAGGGCATGACCGGCTGCTTTACGTTAACCAGACCGGGGAACTCGATGAGACGGGATGGTCGGTGGATGGATTCCGCCGGTCGGAGGTCAAGCTGGGGAGGTCGGGGAAAGTCCCGAAAGAAGCGGGATGCGTACATGTTTCGGGAGATTTCGGAGCTTGCGGAAGGTTCCAGCTCGGTTGGCATAACCGGGGAGGCGGTTGGAGACTGCGCCCGTTGCTGCCGAGTGTCGTACGGTTCTATCGGGTCTTCGTAATCTTCGGCGGTGTTGACTGGCCGTTGGTAGAGATTAAGAGTGTCGGTGTAGGCGAAGCTCTCCTCGTTGTAGCCTTGCGGGGTGAAGGGGTTAGCGACCTTGTACGGTCCCGGTGGGAACTGGATCCCGGAACGACGAGCGCCCATGGCGTTGGAGTCCGGTACCACGGATGATGCGTTCCCTGAGGGAGCAGCGTCGGCATCGTCCGCGGTAGGGAAGTCCTCTTCATGGGGCTCGTCATTCTGGGTGGTCTTTGGAGGAAGATTGTTCGGAATGGGGTTGTAGACCGGAGGGAACTTGGGTTCCTGGTAGAAGTAGTTGATGGGGATGACCTTGTAGCGGTACTGACGCGCTCGGGTCACATTTTGAAGCTCCAAGATTCGTTGTGGCTCCTGGTATAGCAGAGCAGACTCCGGAAGAACTTCCGGAACTATTGGCTGTGGTTGAGGGTTGTCTGAACGACGGTTCTGGAAACTTTTGGCCGTTCGTTGATTGACTGCAGGCCGATATGGTGGCTGTGGCTGGGCTGGAGGCCCAGCGAATCTAAATGCTCCAAAAGTGTTCCTCAGCAATCGACTATTCGCCGACCTGCTGTCAATGTACCGCACATTGTCCACGTTCGAAAAAGTGTCGTGTGGCACCAGCAAGTTCCGCGACGTGATCGTTCGGCTGCCCCACGGCTCGATCTGTTCTATCCGCAGGCCCAGGTCGGGATTCGAGAACGTCCGCACCGTTGAACCCTTGAGCTTGTTGCTCTTGGCACTGTTCGGCGATTCAATGGCATGGGCGAGCAATATTCCGGCGACTATCGTTAGGAGTCTCCATTTGGTGGGACCTAACATCTTACTTCATAGGGGAAGCGTAGATGAATTCTGCTCGCGCGGGCTTCGCGGGATGGCGTCGAAACGTTAAGGGGGGGACTTCGACGACCTGGACAGAGTAAGGGTTTAGTTTGGTGGGTGTGTTGCGCTCAAGACCGACGATTTGGGAGTGCTTCCCGGACCACTTCATCAATGGGTTTCAAGAGCTGTTCAGAGAGGGGCGGACGAGAAGGGAGATATGGGTGAGTGAAAGAGATAGAGACAAAGGGTTTGAAAGTCGTTTCACATATCGATTCCAAAGTACATTCAACAACATGAAATGCTAGCCAAAAAAAATATATATATTAAATAAATAAAAAAAAAAAATATAGGCCATTATGTATCAATAGTTTCTTCATATAAGATTCCATACAAATAGGGGGGCTCTATAGGAAAGTGCTATGGATACATTCGAAAATCTGACCGATTTTGTGTCTTTGGCAAAGTAGTAATTTAGGATTAAGGCTGTTCAGAAAAAAATATTTAGGAAAAATATAGTCTGTTCAGAAAATAATATATATAAATTTTGAAAAAAACACACCGTTTGTGAGTTAAAGCTATCATTTAAAAAAATATAATCGAAAAGCTGGGAAAAATCTTGATTTTTTGGCATTGTAAATCCATCCTTTGTCCCCCCGTAGCCATGGAACACAGTGAGGAAATTAACGTTTGGTTGTACCAGGCTGCTTTCAAATTATCTAGGAATATTGTATTGACCACTGTGGCACCCCTACAGGGTTTTACAGACCCGTAAACTATGGTATGGTATATTTTAATAAATTGCATCGTTTTTAAGATTATTTTATGTAAAATTTTGCAAAAAAATATCATTTTTTTGCAGTTTAAAAATAAATTATGAATATATAGAATCCAAGCAACAAATATTTTTTTAAAAGCTACAAATTTTAATTGTTTGCTGGTTGCTATGACAAGGCTTTTTAAATGTAAAAATCTGTGAAAAAATAGTTTTTCTCCGTGTCTCCATATGAGCCCTCCTTTATCAACTCGCGGTGTCTCGGAAACTATTGGTTCGACTTTCAGTGTAAAAAAGCTATGTGAATCATTCAGTTTTTTCCACTTTTCTTCAATTTATCTTATATTAATAGAATAGTATGCAATAAATTTTAATGAAAAAAAAAAAACAAAAAAAAATTGAGAAAGACTTTTAAACAGAGCTCATTTCAACTTATTTTTTAATTAATATTTTCAACATTTTTTTGGAATTAATTTTTTTTGCTCCCATAAAATCTTACCTAATGTAACAAATTGAATTGAATTGAAAGACTAAAAATACTTATTTTAGACATTGTTGTTGTTGGGCTCGATTTAAAAATTCGAAAATTATGTTTATCCGAAAAAGCAGAAAATTGCCATTAAAAATCGAACGAATTGTTGCCAAGATATCATCAAAAGATAATCATTTTGCTTTTTTTGATTGCAAATTTTCTAAGATTGAATTAAACATTTATCTTCAATTTTTCCAAAAACCATCAATGATTTAAAAAATTATAATTCAGGAACAAGATTTTTCACTATCGTAAAAAAGGTGCCTTATTAGGTCCCCTTACACATATAAAAAAATAGTAATAATGAAGTAATACATGGAGAATGTTCTAAAACGTCTAAATCATAGCCTTCTATTTTTCAAAGACATCGAATTGATCAGAAACTTTCTTCCCTAGACACAGATTTGGAATATTCAAATTGTTTGGAAAAACATCTGAAATAATTGAAAAAAATCTAAATAGCAATTACTTTTTGTTTATGTATAACATAAATTCTTATAAAACATATTTTAAGAAATATTGAATATCTTTTTGAAACAAAGATTTCTTATTTATTCAAATATTATCAAAAAATGAAGAATGATGAGAAAAATATCAAAACAACTTTTAATAATAATTTGATAGATTTGAATTAACACTAAAACAGTACTTGTTAGGACGTCAAGTTTTTCCAGGTTTTGAAAATTCCCGGGAAACGGGGGAAACATTTGTTAAATCCTTGGAATTGATATTTTTAAAAGCTTTAAATCATATAACTAGTTGATTTCCATTAACTGGTAATAATCTTGACTACAATCTGAACAGGAACAGCGTATTCTAGATAGCTTAGATAGATTAAAATTTAAAAAAAAAATCCAGTATTGTGCTTTGGATTTAACATAAATCACAATGTTTTATTAGATGTGATACAGTTTGATTAATTTTCTTATTAATAAATAACTGAAAATTAAATTAATTCATAACTTTCATACTACCTGAAAAAATCACAAAAAATTACATTCAGTCAATTTTAAATTATATAGAATTTAGTTTTTGCGTATATTTTTCAAATCTTTTATCTACATTTCAGTCATTAGTTGCAGACTAGGGCAAATCGGGACTATAGTATTTTTTACAGCATTATGTTTGAAAATTGGTTTCCTTATTTTAATGTTATGTTCCCTTAATTTTTTATTAAACATCTTTTCGATCTAAAAATTCCCAGTTTTTAAGGGAATCTCACTAACCAAAAAAATTGTTGGTATTTCACGGGACTAAGAAACAAACTTAAACATTTAATGTAAGTTAATATTGAGCAATTCCTGCTCAAATCAGGAATTTTTCTGGTACTCTTGTACCCTACCCTCTCCGATTTCAATGAAACTTTTTAGACATGTTATCCTAGGCCTATATAAGCCATTTTTGTGTATATGGAGCCAATAGTACTCGAAAATATCATTTGAGAAGGGCGTAAGGTATTTAAATATTTTTGTGTTTCACAATTTAAAAATTACTGTTTCTCGATGCCATTGCGTCGAATCAAAAAGTGGTCAAAGACAAACTTGTAGGAAATTGGACGGGCTTTCTGAAAAAAATACACTGAAACAAAAATACACGCCACTTCTATGAGATTTTTTGATTTTTAAGTCTAAAACTTAAATTTAAAGGTGTTGTCACGATTTATTTTCGTTCAAAATTTTTCTTAGGCTATGATGTTACAAAAAGACTGACGAAAAATGCAACTTATGGGAAATTGGACGAGCTTTCCGGTAAAAATATTTACGAGACTGAAAAACCAAGTCTGCAACAAGAAATTGCCAAAAACCACAAAAAAACCCATTTTTTCATCATTTTTATTTTTAAAACCGCTGTATCTTCCCAAGGATTGGACATAGGATAATGGTCAATATGGAGACTTTTATGTAAAATTGTCTGGGGAATCGATTCCCATAATCGGTTTTTGAAAATGTTGACGTTTAGACCACTTTTCAAAAAAACAGTTTTAGTAAATGATTTTTGTATTTTTTTAGGAGAGACATACCATCCTGCATTTTTCGTCAGTCTTTTTGTAACATCTTAGGCTATTTCCTCAAAAATTTTGAACGAAAAAAAAATCGTGACAACACCTTTAAATTTAAGTTTTAGACTTAAAAATCAAAAAATCTCATAGAAGTGGCGTGTATTTTTGTTTCAGTGTATTTTTTTCAGAAAGCCTGTCCAATTTCCTACAAGTTTGTCTTTGACCACTTTTTGATACGACGCAATGGCATCGAGATACAGTAATTTTTAAATTGTAAAACATAAAAATATTTAAATACCTTACGCCCTTCTCAAATGATATTTTCGAGTACTATTGGCTCCATATACACAAAAATGGCTTATATAGGCCTAGGATAACATGTCTAAAAAGTTTCATTGAAATCGGAGTGGGTCGGGTACAAGAGTACCAGAAAAATTCCTGATTTGAGCTGGAATTGCTCTATTAAATAAACCGAGTTTGAATCCTCAATATTGTTTTCTACTATTAAAATAAAATGGTAGTGTAATTGTTATTGCACGGTATTGACCTAGCACTATCATAAGTTTTCATAAAAGCTGAGTTTTCACGAACTGTACATGAAATTTCACTTAAATTCAAAAAAAAAATTAAACGAGCTCAACCATGCTAAAAGCAATAATAAATCCAAGAACATGCATTTGTTTATACTTGATTGCATCTCTTTTAACATTAAAGATTTCAACATTTTTGAAAAAAATATTGTTTTTGCCTCTGAACATAAAAAAAAATCAAATTTCAAACTTTTAAATTTGTAACAAAAAGTATCCATTAATGGTTCATACTATGTTAAAATAACGTGCTACTGTGAAAATAAAATAATTTTCATCCTTCAAAACACAATCCCGGGTATTTCTTATCTATATGCTTCATTTCTAATTTAATATTGTAACAATTCTATTGTAATGTTTGTGTTCATATAAAATATTCAAGTTCGACTAAAGAGTTAAAAAAGTTTTTTTCTCAATTAAAAATTCATTAAATTTACATTTAAAACTTTGGGGATAAAATATTTGTAAATTTTGCATTGATTTCAAGAAATCCTTGAATTTCACAAGATATCTCAGAATATGTGGAATTTTACGATTTTCACGCTGTCCGCAAAATCATGAAAATTCACTAACCCTATATATAATTTACAAAAATTTCAATGCTTTCAAATCCAATTGATTAGAGAGCATTCAAATATGTATTTTTTTTCAATTTCGGGAAAAGCGGAACAAAATATGAAAATTACCAGGATCCAGGAATTCCTGGTTTGGGAAAAATCCCGGGAATTCTATCTCGGGAAATCCCGGGATGGTTGTGCATTGAAAGGTATTGGAAAAAACATGTTTCAGTTTAAGGAAATTGTTTTGAGAAATCATTTTTTTTTCACATTTACGATTACCTTAATATTTAACAACAAATTAAAAAAGATTCCGATAAAACAAACTAAATTTGTCGAACTTTTTATATTCGACTGCATAACTATTTTAGGATTTTAGAAGACACATTTTTTTACAATAGATTTAATTGAAAATAAGCAAAAACCCCATATTTATTTTAAAAAAAAAATCAGTTTAAATTGGGTCATATAAATCTCAGTACAAAATGAGCAAGCAATTTTTTCTGAAAAAAAATCTGCATAATTTGTTTTTTTTTTATACTGAAAATTGGTGAAGTACGGTTTATAATATCAAAGAACATTTTTTTGAGGATGTTTCATGTTGTTGGTCTTACTCTGGGAATCGATATGTAAAACTGCATACAACTAGCGGAAGAGAAGGGGGAGGAAAATTCAACGGAAAATTCAAACTATATCATATCACGCTACTCCACACCACACTAATCCAACTGCTGAGGGGGTGAATAAACACACAAAACGCTTCAAAACACTACACTTAGTGGATCATTCACCCACGCACTCTCGTGTGCTTCTTCGTCTTCGCCTTCGTGTTTTTTTTTCTTTTTATTTATATCTTAGATTAGATGGTTTCTTCTGTCTTGCTCGCACTAACATGACACCCCCCCTAACAGCCCCACACACACTCACTCACACTCGCCCAGGGACTCCCCCAATCGTTACCTTGGTTCGCTCTGTTAATAGCACTGGACTCACTCTTTATCATTATCATATGCTGCGGCTTGAGAAAAACATGTTTTCGCGTGCACTTTTCGGAATGATTTAAACTAAATCTTCAACTGCTGCTACTTCTTCTTCTTTTTTTTCGTTTCGTGGAAGTTTTCTGCAACTTCACACCTTCAACTTCTTTTTCTTCTTCTTTTTATTTTTCGACTTCGTTTCGGTTCACCCTTTCGCTGTGCTGCTGCTGTTGTTGCTTTCGTCGAGATTCAATTCACTTTCCTTTTCATATTTTTATTTATAATTTCACTTCTTTTTTTTCTCTACTCTTTTGCTTCGCCGTCTGCCTCTCTTACGTTATGATTACCATCACTTGTTGTAACTCTTTTTTTTCCTTCTCTGATTATATGCACTGAGTTGTTGTTGTTGGTTGTTGCCGTGTTGTTGATTTGTTGTTGTTGTTGTTGCTAGAGCTGCCTGTTTTGCCTACGTTTTCTGTGTTACAGCTGATTTTTTTCCAGTTCCAAAAGGGGGACGCGGCTTGTTTGGCGGCCAAACGGCGGCAATTGGTGGCCACACGGTGCTCCTCGGAAATGTCCGCTTTCGTCCGCTCACGCCAAAAAACCGCACGCGCGATTGCAACGCTTCGCGCCTGGAACCTGGAAGAACCTGGAGTTGCTGCTGCGCCTTCCTGACGGACAGGTACCCGGGTGTGACTCTCTCTCTTTGCCTAACGCTGATACCGTTCCGGGAGAAGAAAGCTTCTGGGAACGGCGTGGAGACGGGCTTGGAGAGGCAGGCTGTGGGCAGGAAGGTTGGGCGTGATCCTTGTTTAACGAGAGGAGAAAGAAAAAAACATTATTAGTTACTTTGTTTTTAAAATCATATCATGCCTGATAGCGATGTACATTTCTCCATACAATTTTGGCAGCTATCCATACAAAAATGGTTTATTTGAAAATCTATATCGTAGGCAGGATTTAGCTGAGCGATTTGGTGTCTTCGGTAAATACTCATTTTTGTATTGAAATCCTTCAATTCATATTTTTTTAAATTATCTACATTTTGTGATATTTTTTAGGAACCCAACAAAACATTTATGAAACCATAAAGAAGATCGACGAAAAACAATTGCGGCCGGGTTATGATTCATAAAATAGGAAAAAAGAGGTTTTAATAAATCCGATTCAATTTTTAAGCACAATTTTTGGATGTAGTAAAAAATACTTTACAATTACAAAAGTGCACCATTATCGAGTTATAGACGGAAAAAAGAGTTCGGAAAATCGTGAACAAGCATTCATGAAAATGGGAACCACGAACAAAGTGTTCAAATTCCATGGTACGTTTTTCAAAAACGTACCATGAGATTTGAACACTTTGTTCTTGGTTCCCAATTTCATGAAAGCTTGTTCACGATTTTGGGAACTCTTTTTTCTCCGTGTAGCCACATTAAGCATGGATTTTGAGAAAAATATTATTTTTCGATTTAAAAAAAAACGACTTAAAAAGTTTATGCTAAATTATTAACAATTGGATAAGGCCGTTGTAAATATTTTTCAAAGTTTATGTCGCTCCCCCCCTTCAAAATTGGTCTGAAAAATCAGGGGGCAAAATTTTTTTTTCCAGAAAACTTCAACATTTCCATGAAAATAAAAGTCTGACCAACTGAAAACAATCATTGAAACTGCATTAATAATCATATTTAGCAAGTTTGGTCTTGTTTAAAAATGTTTTGAATTTTTATGAAATTCCAATGTACAGCACCGCAAAATTATGTTTTTCGAAAAAATTAAAATTTTCGTCAATACCTAGATATTTTGGAAACTAATGATGGTAAAATAACTGAACAGGTGTATAGTGTATTTTAAAACACTTTTTTCATTAAAATGTTTAAACCATGGCTCGTAATTTCAATTTTTATACTTTTTTTATTTTTAAGCCCCCCCCCCCCTCGATTTTGGTCAGAGTCGAGGGACATAAACTTCAAAAAATATTTGCAACGGCCTAACTTCATTCTAACAAGCAAATAATTAGCTATGAACTAAAAAAATGTCTGAGACAGATTTCACAACATTGCAGAAAAATCTAAATCAGACATTTTCTGGAAGATTTATTTTATAAAATTCAAAATTGAACCATTTTGTTGATTTCTGAAATATTGACAATTAAAAAATTGAGTGCCGTTTGTGTGACACTTAGAAAACTAAATTTCATTGTTTTTTTTTGTTTTTTTTTCTGGTTGGTTGCATCTTAGGAACGAAAAGATTCTGCAACAAGATTGCCGAAATTATGTTAATGAGTCAATAATAAACAATAAATTATAATAATAATAAAAAATACTAGATACTCTTTAATGTTTCTTATACAAATTTAAAGTGGGATTGAGAATTTCTGACCGATTTTTTTTAATGAACTGAGAAACTTTCCCATAATTTTTCTTAAAAAGCATTAGTTTGCTTTTGATTGTTTTTTTAAACATTTTAAACAAGACTTACTTTTCAAAAGGACCAAAAATTCAATAGAATGTGGCGAAATCTTTCTCAAACATGTATTTAGCACAAGGTAAATAGCAGTATTAAGCATGTTAGTATGTAGTAAGCAGTATGTATGTTTGTAAGTATAAGAATACCAGTTATCCAAAACTGCAGATTTCTTTCTTCCTATTCTGGATAGAATACAAATTATCTGTAAATCATATCTTTTATATGTTTATTTTTTATAAATTAAAAAACAATTGTTCAAAAAAATAAACTAAGCAGATTGATTTTGGGGACACGTGGACACTTTTTTAATTTCAGATCCTTTCCCCTCCTGCACGTGATTTGTGGAAGGCCTCATTATTGATTGTGTAATATATGACTACTTGAAGCAAGAAATAATTTTACGAAAAAAAAAGAAAAAAAGGAAAAACAGAAAAAATAGAGAGATGAGATTATCCGGAATATCTTTTTTCTTAACTTTTTAAGTTTGATTTTGTTTTTTATCAATTAATTTTATTTAATTCAATTCCGTTTTAACGAAGCAGATAATTAAAAAAAAAGATTTTGTGGAATAAATATTAATTGAAGAATGTAGTGTTTGTGTTCATATAATTTAAAAAAAAGTCAAAAAGAGCCGCAAAATGATGAAACAAAATATATATTTTAATGAGTTTTTTCACTAAAAAATTTTCGGGGTTTAGATGCTGTCCACACAAAAACGTCAAGTCTTTTTGATTTTCTGAATTTTTGGATCGATTTGGTGTGTTGGGCAAAGTTATGGGTATAAATCGAAAAAAATGTTACACGGAATTTTGTTTTGTTTATTCTATTTTGGGCCCAGTACCTATTTTGGGTCTACCAAACTTAATTCAACGAAATTGAGCATTTCACCAAATCTGATCACTTGAGAATGATTCGTGCTGTCATTATCTTCATTTTGGTGGGCAAGAATAATACACTCTTTCCTCTTAAATTAGAAATAATGCAATAAATATATCACTCTTCACATTTTTCTTAGCAAATTGCAACTTGCCCATTAGGTCCAAAATTTTCACTACTTTTGCTTACCGCTTCTTGGCACTCAGCGTCAAGGCGTTCATCGCTCAGCACATGAATGAGAGCCGTCCCCCGTTTTTGCACAATCCCGTTGCAAAAAAAAATCACTAAACTGCCACCAAATCAATTTAATAACTGATTAAAGTCTCTCGAAAAGAATGGCTGTATTTTCAGTCCATTTGACACTTCTACAAATTGTGACAGTGTGTGTGCGCTTTAACAAGTTACAGTCTTTCTTGCATATTACGGGCTTGTTGTTTGGCTACGCAACAATTGTTTAATTATGTTTAAAACTCGTAAAGAATGATATAAATCATGTCCAAGCTAATTATGCTCGTAATGCAAGTGAAATCAATCATTGTAATGTTTATTTGTGGCTCAAAACATCACAATGATTTAGCATATTTGTCGACCGAATTTGTGCGGCTGTACTGTACGAGCTGGGTCTGAACTGTACGTCAAAAAAGTTCGCCACGTGCTTCGAGATTTCAACCAATTAGAAGGTAGGACGAAAATATGCGCAAAGAAGGTCGTATGCTAGCAGTATCCCCAAAATAGGGGCAACAAATGTTTAAGTTTCTCGTGCTTTTACAGCGATATAAGGTATTTTTATCAAAATGTTGATTATGTACGAGCTTAAGCATTAAAAAGCAACTTATTCATGTATAACAAACTAGGCTGCCAATAGCAGCCTTTGAGAATACATCAAATTAAAAGTGCGTTCTGCATAGTAGGCCCAAAATAGGGACAAATACCCTATTTAATAAAAAGCACTATTTATGAATATGAAATTTTATAAAATTCCAGAAAAGGAAACAATCTTTGATCTAGTTATGTTTTTTTTTGATAAAATAATCAATTAAAAAAAAAACTCTAAGAAAAGGTAAAATAATTTTTAACATAATTTTTTAAAGTTAAATTAAATTTTCAATCAAAAAGTACTATAGGGAAATTGATAAATAAAAATAGCACCGTTTTCAAGTTATAGCCATTTTTAGGTAACTTTAAAAAAAAGTAGCAGTTTTTCAATTTAAAAAGTATACGATATGGCCAAACGAAGATAAAAAAAAACAGGAAAAATGAGATATTAGTTTTTCCCAATTAGCTTTCATTTGTTTGTACGGGAACTAATGGTCCTACTTTCAATGTAAAAAAAATGAATCTTTTGAGAAATTTTTCATAAAAAATGATTCCAAAAATTGTAAATCAAAGATAACTTGCTTTGTTCCAAAATTTTTGAATATTAGAAAATAGTTATGCTTTTATCATTTTTTTTTAAATTTTGTTAAATGATTTCTTGTCCAAAGTTTGAATTCTAAAATCTTTTCATATGGATTATTTTCACTGGCGGTTCCCTTGCCCCCCTTCGACAGAAATTTGTTCTAAATTTGTCTGAGGGGTAATTCACAAACGCCGTAATCAAAATATTTCCTATGCGTGTGCCCCCCTTCTGTCAGAGCCTAGTCAAGCTACTGCATTTTATACCTCCTTAGCACATAAATGTTTAAGTGAAGAATATAAATGTTAAACATATAAAAAATATGTTTTTGGCAAATAAATTTGATGTGACAAAAAGTGATTTAAATCAGTTTTTTTCGTGTTTCATTTTTTTTTGTCCCGATAACTTTGCCAAATCGATAACAAAATCCTTTAATAATTTTCCTTGTTTTCAAAAGTAAGCATTCTCTAGAAAGATGTTTTCATAATAATTTTATCAAAGACGAAAAGGATTCAATTAGAATAAAATTTGAAATCCGATATAGATTTTTATATTTTTTTATGCAGCAAATTTAATAATTTATGATTTAAGCTTTAATAAAAAACTAATTCAAAATGTTTAAAAAAGATCAAAAATCATATGCTTTCAAACAAACGATGGTTGTTTTTTTTAGTCAACTTTTGAATTTACATCCATTTATAGTTGAACTTCAAGCAACGCATTGATCTCACTCATAATTCACCTCCCTTACTATGCTCTACTCAAAAACGAAACATTTTTCTCGATTAAAGCCCGCACAATTTGCATGTTACATGCTGTGCTGTGAGGGCATGCACAGCTGGGCTGCCGAGTTTGTGCGGTCGATCTTCGAAGGTCTCTGAAAAATGAAAGTTTGTAACTTACTGCTGCTGCTGCCTGATATTTACCACCCCCCCCTGAAGGAGTTGAGTTAAGAAAAGCAAAGCAAAAACTTGATTGAATCACGTTATCGAGCACCTTCTCCTCACTTTTGCGGTGGCAGATGAAATTATGTTTACGATGATTGGTGAGTGCTGGAAGGGTGCTGCTGTGGTGGAGATGATATTTATGATAAGCCGATTAATGTTAAGGACTGGTGGCCAGATTGATGTCATGTGGTGGCCAACCGGAAATTGGCCGGAAACGGAACTGGCGCAAGACATTAAGTGTGGCATTTTGCTAACTACTAGTAATTGTAACTTGTTGGATTATCTTGCACTAATCAGACTACCTTTCTTTTGGTAGATAAAAAAATTTCTAATTCTACTTTCAAACTAATTGCTAATCACCGTTCCAGAACGTTTACTCTTACCATTTCACAAAAAAAGTAAGAAAAAGAGAGAGAGCAACGACCTTTCCCTAGTCAAACCTCTGGCAGCCGGAGACCAGTTAAAAGTTCATTCACTTTGTTCCCTTCCTCCCTCGCTTTAGATACACTTTCGATTGCGGTTGCTTTCATTCCCCTCAGCCGGGCAGGTCTAAAAGCAAACAATTACTCTAGAATTCCAACAGGTGGTTAACACCAAAGCAATGGTGCTGCTGCTGCTGCTAGTGAGAAGAAAATAATTTCACCTTTTCGCTGCCATGACTAGCAGGTTGGGTTTCCTTCTTCGGAAAACTTTTTCTATTTCGCTAGACATTGAATATTTGAAAAGATTTCAAAGATTTGACAAAATTGAAATTAATTGTATTGTCAATTAAATTCAATTTAGATTTTAAGAACAAAAAATTCATAACTTATTATTTACTAATTTCCGACATAATTTGCCTCAATTACTTAACTTGATTCAAGACCTGACTCATCTTGACTCGTTCTGACCATAAGTTGTAAAAACTATTGCTCAATTTCCTGTCTCAAAATTAACAACTCATTCAGCAGCAAGAACAACGAGTTTTCCCATCTTCTCACGAGCTCCAACCTTGAAACATGCTCCACTTTATTGCGTTCTCAACATTGACCGTAAGCATTGAAACAGCTTGACGAGTCGCAAAAACAACCGTAAAACATTATGACTAAGCCAACAATCACCTCCTGTGTTAAGGTTCCACCCCAAGCAAACACTTTATCAGAGATCCGCTAGCGTACTCGCAGATCAGCTGGTGTCCAATTAGCTATGCAAAAATGTTTTTTTTTTCGAGAAATTTTTCTTCGAAAAAAGAAGAAAAAAACAACTTCAACCATTGTTTCCACCCACCTAATGAAGCAAACTAAAAGAAGTGAGTGGTTTGAACGAGAAAAGCTTAGCGGACAAAGGTAATTTGCTTCAAAAGCTGTACTAAGACACCCTCGACAATGAGTCGTTTCAGAAAAAATTAACAAAATCAGCATGTCACTTTGTTGTTGCTTTTTTTTGTCTGCTTTTTTGACCGTGATAGTAAAACTAAACCGTTAATTGGTTGTCTACTTAGAAGCATTTAAAGTCGCTTTTAGGGGTCCGGGTTCGTCGCTTGTCGGGGTTTTTAATTGTGTGAAAATCATTTGTTTGAAATGCACGCATTAGAGGGGTTTTACGGGTATCGTATATTAGTAGATGTTTGATAACAAATTCTAATGTGTTGGGTTGTATTGGTTTTAATGGAAAAAACGACTGCCTAGCTTGTTCAAAGAAGCCTCAAAAATTGCTTTAGATATAATATTTTAAAATTTGTATATTTAGCTGTGATGTGCAGTTTGTGCTGAATGAAATATAATTTTGCAGGCAACAATTGACAATGACAGTTTTTACATGTACAAAAAGTATAAAATTGATTTTGAATAATTATTTTAAAAAACATGGATTGCGGCCTCTCTTAACAGCGAGTATCTTGTTTGGCAGCTCGATCCAAGGAGAATATAGTTGATCCGTCGCAAAATGTCGCATGTTTAGTTTTTTATAATCAGGGTACTAAAAAAATCGAAAAAACAGTTTTTGACAGGATTTTTCGGTAAAACGTGTTATTACTTTTCAATACAAGTGCTGAAAAGTTCAACGAGTGCTATAATGACCATTTCAGCTCTGTAATTTTTGTTCGCACCGATCATCTAGATCCCTACGTTGTGACTGACGGGCCGGCCGCAATTGGGTCCGAACAACGTCTTATTCCGATCTTGCCCCAAAATTCAATTTTTGTTGATAGCTTAAAAAAGTTCTATTTAACTAAAAATGCCGAAATAAACGTTATTCAATGTATCCTAAATTGATAAAAGTTTTTTCAATGCAAATTAAAATCATCTGCAATAGGGGAAATATACTCATTCTCGGACCATTCCTATTAACGGATTATCAGAACTTTGATCATGAATTGCAATTTTTATTAATTGTTTTGAATAATGCTAAAATAAATAAGGAAAAATGCTAAAGTGACGAGAATAGGTCGAAATTACTGTGTGGAGAAAATAGGTGTACTTTCACTTATTTTATTCTTTTTCTTCCCGGATTTGAAGAGGATTTTTTTGAAAAGTAACTTGAAATAAAATTTGTAATGGCCTAAAAAACGTTTAATAGACAATCTTGAAAAAGTCATGATTTTTTAGGGGAAAAAGATACACTAAGTGTCTTGTAGCTGACGAATCGTGACGATATTATTTTGTTTGCATCAAAAAATAGTAAGATAAATTGAGTAAAAATTGTGAAAATGGTTCAAACTAAAAATAATATTTTCGTTATTAAAGTAATCTATCCAATCATTCATATAAATAATATCAAAAAAATGCAGATATTCTACAAATTTATTATTTTAATCCAAAATATATTTCCCAAATAAAAAAGCATTAAATTTTTTTTGTCAAATTCAAAGCTGCTATTAGAAAAATAGCTAAGTTAACCCTGAACAGCTCTTTTTTCAACAGCCGTTACCTCCGAATTGATATGTTCGATTTTTACTGTAAAAATTGCAACTTTTAATTTTTTCTGCTCTTCTCTGCCATTTTTAAACAGCTGAAAAAACAAAAAAAACACAAAAAATTGTAAACATTTCAAATCAAACCTATGGTTTCCAAGACATCGTCAGCTTGACACTGAGAAAAACAAATTTTTCACAAAACTCAAACTTTAAGAGACCTCTATATCGGAAACCAACAGTTTATTCAATAATAGCAAAAAAAATTAAAGAAATTTTTACAGCTTTTCGAAAATAATTTTGAGGGTGGGGGGGGAGGGGGGAAGAAGCTGAACTGAGATGGAAAAACATTCCTGAAAATATCTGTAACTTAAATAGTTACGAAGTTCACATGACGAAAAAATCTTCAAATTTTCTTTCAATTGAAATTTGATTCTGTATCTCAAAATTTAAAAAAAATATTATTACAATATTTTCCTAACACATTTTTTTTTGTAGAACAGGAATAACCGCCAAAACCACCTTGATTTTTTTTTCAATTTAACTACATGGGTAATTCTCTACCAACTCACACGAAATCGGGAAAAGTTGCCCCGACCCCTCTTCGATTTGCGTGAAACTTTGTCCCAAGGGGTAACTTTTGTCCCTGATCACGAATCCGAGGTCCATTTTTTGATATCTCGTGACGGAGGGGCGGTACGACCCCTTCCATTTTTGAATATGCGAAAAAAGAGGTGTTTTCAATAATTTGCAGCCTGAAACGGTGATGAGATAGAAATTTGGTGTCAAAGGGACTTTTATGTAAAATTAGACGCCCGATTTGATGGCGTACTCAGAATTCCGAAAAAACGTATTTTTCATTGAAAAAAACACTAAAAAAGTTTTAAAAATTCTCCCATTTTCCGTTACTCGACTGTAAAAATTTTTGGAACATGTCATTTTATGGGAAATTTAATGTTCTTTTTGAATCTACATTGACCCAAAAGGGTCATTTTTTCATTTAGAACAAAATTTTTCATTTTAAAATTTCGTGTTTTTTCTAACTTTGCAGGGTTATTTTTTAGAGTGTAACAATGTTCCACAAAGTTGTAGAGCAGACAATTACAAAAATTTTGATATATAGATATAAGGGGTTTGCTTAAAAACATCACGAGTTATCGCGATTTTACGAAAAAAAGTTTTGAAAAAGTTGGTCGTCATCGATCATGGCCGTTCATGGTCACCCGCGACAGACACGGACGACAAAACAAAGAGAAACGCAAAAAATAACTTTTTCAAAACTTTTTTTCGTAAAATCGCGATAACTCGTGATGTTTATAAGCAAACCCCTTATGTCTATATATCAAAATTTTTGTAATTGTCTGCTCTACAACTTTGTAGAACATTGTTACACTCTAAAAAATAACCCTGCAAAGTTAGAAAAAAACACGAAATTTTAAAATGAAAATTTTTGTTCTAAATGAAAAAATGACCCTTCTGGGTCAATGTAGATTCGAAAAGTACATTAAATTTCTCATAAAATGACATGTTCCAAAATTTTGTACAGTCGAGTAACGGAAAATGGGAGAATTTTTAAAACTTTTTTAGTGTTTTTTTCAATGAAAAATACGTTTTTTTCGGAATTCTGAGTACGCCATCAAATCGGGCGTCTAATTTTACATAAAAGTCCCTTTGACACCAAATTTCTATCTCATCACCGTTTCAGGCTGCAAATTATTGAAAAACACCTCTTTTTTCGCATGTTCAAAAATGGAAGGGGTCGTACTGCCCCTCCGTCACGAGATATAAAAAAACGGACCTCGGATTCGTGATCAGGGACAATAGTTACCCCTTAGGACAATGTTTCACGCAGATCGAAGAGGGGTCGGGGCAACTGCTGTGTGAGTTGGCGGAGAATTACCCACATTTATTTCGGGAATTAAAATTTAGGGGAAAAATAAGATATTTTTCTTGTACCACAACTTTTCTTTGAAAAGTCCTAATCGTAACTACAACTTTGCCTATTTTCAAAAATTCAAACATGATTGGGAATGTAAATTTTTGTAAAATTTCAAATTATCATAACTTTGCCGATTCCAACCGGTTTAGCTGATTTTAAAGATTTTAATATTTCAAATCATCCTTCTTTACAGAATAACAATTCCTTCTGAAACCGATTCCAATAACAGTCCGGATAGCTACTAAAGAAGCCACGCTCTGGCCAATATAGCCAAAGTGCCACTTTGTTTACTCAAATAGATTGCTCATTGAAAATTATTAAGTTTGAGCAGTCGCATGAAGTGTTCTGGACAAAACATGGGGGATCTCTGCGAAATTCCAAAAGTGTCAAATCGTCAAGAGAATTCATGAAGTTTGAGCCGTCGCAAGACGAACTCTGATTGAAATCGAGAATGGGTCATATCAGGAACCTGTTCCAGGTCTTTTTTTTACGAAAATGGCCATATCTCAGCGAATTTTTACGTATTTTTAAGCTCTAGGTTGCATTCGACAGCTCATAAGTTGTATTTTTCTCAATAAAAACTACGGAATAAGTAAAAGTTTAGGTTCAGCTAAAATGACAGGCAGCGAAAAAGATAGTTTTTGACATTGTTTCTAAAAATCCGTAAAACTTCCGGCGACCATGGACCGTTACCTTGTTCCATTGCATATTACAAAACTTGAATAATTTTTCTTTTAATTGCTTTTTAAATCATCAAAATCGAATAAATTTCCGCAAAGTTATAGCATTTGAATTTTAACAATATTTTGCCCGTCCTCTTAGATTTTGTTCAACCCCTTTAGATAATCTATTGATAATATTTCTTAAAACAACATTAAAAATCTCGCAAAAAAAAGCGAAAAATCAAGTGAATCAATTTTTCCAGAGTTACAGGCTTTTTCCACAATTTGATGTTATGATATTTCAGAATAAAGTATTTGAACACGGAAAAAATCCTGACTTTGTTGATTCATATCAATAAAAGTAAAAATCCCAAAAATAAGTCTAACTTTGTTGCAATTTCATCAAGAATGATAATATCAAGAATGATATATTCGAAAAAGGCTTTATTTACAAATGGCTTGAGTGTCCTTTAAAAAAAAAATACCATTTTCTTTAACCTTGAGAAACCCCAGACTGCGATAAAAAACCATCTCCACTGTTTCACTAATCATTGCTTTTTGCACGGCAAAGTGATACCTATTATTATGAAATCTTACCCACACGGCGTTACACGATCACGTCATTTCGTAATCAAACCCGACATGACCACTTTCGATGATTGTGTGAGTGTGTGTTGTGACGATATGTTACGCGTTTGACAACATGTGCCTTTCTTTTTCACCGCCAGTTCATCTTCTTCTTTGTATTTTATGTCTGCACAACTTGCACACAGATGATGAAAAAATGCGTTTGAGCGATGACGTGATGACGGTCGCAAAAGAAATAAAAATATAATAAAATCATCAACAACAATAACAAACTGAGAAACATCGGAAGAGAGGACAAGTGCCAAAAAAGCAAAGAAAAAAAAATAGTTTGATAATCACTTGACTCGGCCCAAATTGTATGTTATTTGGGAGGTGAAAAGAGAAAGAAACCAAACCAAAAAAAAAAGAAGACATCAAACATAACACAAATTCGATGAGATAAGACGTTTAATGTTGCGTTGTTTTGCTTCTTTTTTTTCGTTGCTGTCCGGTTGGTTGTAGAAAAAGTTCGTTATTCGCCTCGGGCGGTTAACTGTTTACACGGCCATCAGGAGGAGGTTAATAGATGGTCAGGGATTTGGTGTGATCGTTCGATGGCAGCTAATTGTTAAGCCAAAGGTTGGAACTGATGCGTGGTAATGGAAGTGCTAATGAAATACTTTTTAGCCATCTTATTCCATGTTGTAGTGCAGTGCAGACATTAAATCGAATCAATGCACCTATTTGCTTTAAACAGAAGCTAAAACCACTTTGGCTTATCCCCCAATCTTCAAAATCAACATCTCCAAACATTGAGTTGAGGCTAATAAAAGTTGAAAAACATTTCGAAACGTGTCACTCACTCACACCACGTGTGGGACCCTTAAACTTTTGTGACAACCAGCAACAACAAGCTGCAATATAAACTGTCAAACAAACCTTCACTCAGTCGTGTCCGACGACGAGGCTGATGTTGTAATCTCCGTTTCGAAACGACCTTGTGGCTTCAGGAACTTGAGCGAAGGCCCCTTTCTCCTCAGCAGCGGTAGCGTCAAGAGAAAATTATGATTGAGTGACTGATTACATGCTACTGTGTTGTGTTGGACGGAGGGCTGTCACTGCTGAAGCGAGTGCGGTGTGTGGCAGATCGTCCCTTGGTCGGAGAAAACTCGGCAACCATCGAGGTTTTGTGGTCAAGTCCAGTAGCCGAAGCAAGTGCTCCGAACTGCCGCACTGAGCTTGACTTTGATCTTATCAGCGAGCTTGGCGACTCGGTAGGAGGTCGTTACAATATGTTTTTTATGTTTAAAACTTGGCTTGTTATGCTGTGCTTTTACGAAAATGAAAGTGTTTACAAAAAAAATCATTTTGTAACTCTTTTTGTGACAGTGTACAAACTGATACAAAGTTATTTTTTTAATTTTTGAAAAGGGGTTTCCAAAATATTACAAAAAAGCAATTTCCATGACGGATTTACTCATAAGGTTTCACATCGATGTAAGAGTGATGTAGCAAAAGCATCACAAAAAAAAACATTTCCAGCACAGCATAATTTCAGTTAGTGTAAATGTTGGTTTTTCTCAGCACCTTCCTAAACAAAGTATTCTTATTAGTTAGCTGAACTTAACTGAAATATTTAAAAGAAGTCATAATAGATTTGATCAAAAAATATATATTTACACCAGTTCTCTACAAACCAGCAAAAAAAGCATAAAAAAAAACAAAATTGTTCGGATCGACCCCAAACTTGTATTAGAGCTCCTTGGCCGAGATAATAAGACCCATATTTTTAAGCCCTATGGGTGACCTACGCAGTGTGTGAGTTGTCCAAAAAATGGCAAAATTACTTGATTTTCACAAAAAAATAACACGTGAGCAATTCTCTACCAAAACCGGAAATGGATTTTATTTGTATTTTTTGATTTGGCTCAAACTTTGTGGGGGCCTTCCCTATGACCAAAGAAGCCATTTTGCATCATTAGTTTGTCCATATAAATTTCCATACAAATTTGGCAGCTGTTCATACAAAAATGGTACGTAAATATTCGAAAATCTGTAACTTTTGAAGGAATTTTTTGATCAATTTGGTGTCTTCGGCAAAGTTATAGGTATTGTTGAGGACTATTTAGAAAAAAATAGGTACACGGAAAAAAAAATTTCCCGATTTTTTTATTAACTTTTTTTTCACAAAAACTCAAATTCCCAAAATACGTATTTTTTGATTTTCGAGATTTTTTGATATGTTTTAGGGGACAAAAATCCGCAACTTTTGAGCTATAGAGAAACATGGTCAAAAAATCTGCCGCCGAGTTATGATTTTTTGAAAAACTGGTGATTTTTGGAAAAAATCGAAATTTCATACATACAATTTTTTTGACCTCATTTTTTTATGCAAAATTGAATTTGCAATCGAAAATTACTTTACAGATTTTTTGATAAAGGGCCCCGTTTTCAAGATATAGCCACCGAAAGTTTGATTTCAGCGAAATATTTGCAGTTTTGCGATTTTTAAAAATAGTGACCATGAGTGACCATTTCTGAAAATATTTTTTTTGAAAAGTTCAGAAAATTTGCTATAAAATTGTCTAAGAGACATTGAAGATTGGACCTCTGGTTGTTGAGATACAGCGGCTTAAAGAAAAAGAAACACGAAAATTGAAGTTTTCTAAGTCTCACCCAAACAGCCCACCATTTTCTAATGACGATATCTCAGCAATTAATGGTTCAATTTTCAATGTTAATACATGAAACATTCGTGAAATTTTCCGATCTCTTCGAAAAAAATATTTTGAAAAAAATTAAATCAAGTCTAACATTTTAAATGGGCATAATATTCAATGTTTGGCCCTTTTAAAATGTTAGTCTTGATTTAATTTTTTTCAAAATATTTTTTTCGAAAAGATCGGAAAATTTCACGAATGTTTCATGTATCAACATTGAAAATTGAACCATTAATTGCTGAGATATCGTCATTAGAAAATGGTGGGCTGTTTGGGTGAGACTTAGAAAACTTCAATTTTCGTGTTTCTTTTTCTTTAAGCCGCTGTATCTCAACAACCAGAGGTCCAATCTTCAATGTCTCTTAGACAATTTTATAGCAAATTTTCTGAACTTTTCAAAAAAAATATTTTCAGAAATGGTCACTCATGGTCACTATTTTTAAAAATCGAAAAACTGCAAATATTTCGCTGAAATCAAACTTTCGGTGGCTATAACTTGAAAACGGGGCCCTTTATCAAAAAATCTGTAAAGTAATTTTCGATTGCAAATTCAATTTTGCATAAAAAAATGAGGTCAAAAAAATTTTATGTATGAAATTTATATTTTTCCAAAAATTACCAGTTTTTCAAAAAATCATAACTCGGCGGCAGATTTTTTGACCATGTTTCTCTATAGCTCAAAAGTTGCGGATTTTTGTCCCCTAAAACATATCAAAAAATCTCGAAAATCAAAAAATACGTATTTTGGGAATTTGAGTTTTTGTGAAAAAAAAGTTAATAAAAAAATCGGGAAATTTTTTTTTCCGTGTACCTATTTTTTTCTAAATAGTCCTTAACAATACCTACAACTTTGCCGAAGACACCAAATTGATCAAAAAATTCCTTCAAAAGTTACGGATTTTCGAATATTTACGTACCATTTTTGTATGAACAGCTGCCAAATTTGTATGGAAATTTATATGGACAAACTAATGATGCAAAATGGCTTCTTTGGTCATGGGGAAGGCCCCCACAAAGTTTGAGCCAAATAAAAAAATACAAAAAATAAAAATGGTCGAAATCGGCCGGTTTTGTAGAGAATTGCTCACGTGTGATCTCAACTGAATTGAGTTCTCCAGATTGCTACAGAAAAGTTGGACTTACATAATAAAATAAAGTGCCATGATTCCCGACAAAAACTTGTAATAAAAATATGTATTATCTCAGAAAACATTTGCTATCCTCGGAAAATTTTATGTAACGTTCCTTAAAAAGTTTCTACACAGGAGTTCGAGATATGATTTAATGTAAACGAAAATAAAATACTATTTTCACCAAAACAAAAATAAAATTCAAATGAAAAGTATGGCATTTTGTGAGAATTTCAGTAATTTAATTTAAATTCAAAATTTAACTACGTTTGATACTCATAATGCAAATTATAAAAATTTGAGTGTTTTCTAAAAAAAATACGGTAATTTGTGAAAATTTGATAATTTTACAAAAACACTGAATAGCTTAAAAAAACATTCATATTTTTATTTTATTTTACGACAATTTCTGTTTTTTTGCAAAAAAATAAATAAAGCGATAAAAATTAAAATATTCAACACTTTAATTATTCAATCTAAAAATTTAAGAATTTTCGCCAACATTTCATTTCATGATAAAAAAAAACTCTCAAAAACTCTGTAAAGTGAAAATGCACGCAAATTTTCGCTCCTTCGATACTCATATTACAAATTATAAAAAAATAAATATTTTAAAAAACATGGTATTTAATGAAAATCTTACTATTTTACAAAAAACTTAACTTTTATTTTTACATGAAAATTCATGTATAATTTCGCTCTGTTTGATATCCACATTACAAATTATGTAAATTTGAGTTTTTTTTTATTTTTTTTTAAAGGTAAGGTATTATGTGAAAATTTGAGGTTTCACAAAAAAAAAGCTCTAATAAAATTGAAAAAGCATGCAAAATTTGGCTTCGTTTAATCACCCATATTGCTTATTATGAAAATTTGAGTGCTTTAGAAAAAAAACGGTATTTAGTGATAATTTGAATTGTTCATACTTTGAAAACTTCTTATTATAAAAAAAACATATTCTTAGTGAAAGTATTGAAAATTTGACATGACATGGTTGAATTAGGTCAATTTTAAAATGACTTTGAAAATTAGTTAAGATTATCACCGATAGAATCGTCCCGAAGATATTGATAACGATAATTTTATCGATCAATATCCATGATTTTCACTAAAACTGCGATTACTAGAAAATTTAAGCGATTTATTTAGTTGATTTTACCTATTTAATTTTCTGGCTGATAAATTTGTATGAAGTATTGAGATTTTTGAAGAAATCTATTTCATCAAAATTTTCTGATTTGCTTCACTTTTTAATTGTTTTTTTTCGGACTTTAGTTTAATTTTAAATTGTATGTAACTATAAATTGAACGATTTATAACGATCGTCAAATTTAGGAAAATATTTTGCCTGTTCAACAAATAGCAATTATCGAACAACATTTTTCAGATTAACAAGACTTCTGACTTATTGAATTTTGACTGTTGTTAAGTGTTTTCATAAAATGAAGTTTTTTTTTATTTGGAATTCTCATATTTTACCATTTTGAACAAAAATTTGAACAATAAAAAAATTAAAATAACGTCAAAGTGTTTGCCATGATTTCAGAAAAGTCTTAAAGAATAAATTTTTAACACTTCAGTCAAAGCCTAAAACTTCATATCCAAACCATTTTTTCCAATTGATAAAAAATATGAGGGAGTTAAAGAAGGTTAACTTAAATTCAATATCATTTTTTGCTATTAAAGTTAAAACATTTCTAAATCAATCACTAAAGCGAAGCATTTTACGAATAGTCTGATTTTCAAAAAAGTATTTTGAGAAAGACGCAAAATCGATAAACTTCATACATCCTGTTGACATCACTAGAGCACTCCTTTCCCCGAAAAAATCTTCCAGCACCAATCTTTCACCACTATTAAGTGCGCTTTGCGTGGGAGTTTCTGTGCCAAAAGCAGCTTATTCAAATTTCGAAAAAAAAAAAACATTTCACACAATCTTCGTCGCAGAAATCTCTCTCTTTTTTTATATTTTTGTCCCCGGAAGACCGGAAGATTTCCATACTCGAGTGATCACAAAAGCTCCTCGCACTTGGTCTGCCCTGGTTGACTGCTCTCGTTGTTCGGTTGAGTGCGCCCCCTAAAAAAGGGAGTGCCGCCCAAAGAAAGTGAAGTAAAAGCAGCAAAAGGGTTTTTTTGTTGTTTTGCTTCCAGCACAAAGAATGACTAAAGTGACAAATTTTGCTGCGAAACAAAAGATACTTTCGAGAGCAACACGGTTACACGCTGATTTTAATATTAAAGTAATAACGATACATAAGCGACGAGACGAGACAAACTTTCTACAAATAAACACGAAAGACTCGTTTTTTTGTTGTTGCTTTGTGCCTTTTAAGTACGGTTTTAGTGCTACATTTTGAGATTGATACCAAGTGGTGCAAGTAAATTTGAATAAAATGGTTGCGATCGCGATTTGTGGAGCGAAATTTGAGGAAAATTATGTAACAATGATTCGTAAAACCTGAAACAAACGTTTACTTTTCTAGTCAAGAAGCTTTTTGAAAATGTGTGTCTATTTGTCAACAATTAAAATTCAAGTCTTGAAACCGTTAACTCTCAAACAAATGTACAGTGTTGCCATCACTTTTGTTTGATTTTCCATTTTTAAACACTGCCGTTTTTCGCCACCATCTTGCCCTAACATGCAAAGAGACTTGGGCGTGACAAGCGACGAACCCTGTCCTCGATGTCATACAACACACACACACGCCGGAGAGTGGTGATGGTTGTACCATGTACACACAATATCCGGCAGCCTGTTTGTCCAACTGGTTGGCCATTGGAGACAAGGTCTCGGGACATGACCCTGGCCAAACGACCGGTGCAGGGTTTGTTGATCGAGCGTGAAATTGTACGGTTTAGGCTAATTGGTTGGAACCGAGGGCGCGCCGTTTGACATTTTGCCGTCTTCATTATCGGAATGTTTGGCATTCGATGTTGGGGTTACGATCGCAGAAGTATTAACATCCGATGAGTTTCCGGTGGTGTTGTGTCGATAATAACACCGTGTAATAATAAAATGGGAAAAATGTTTTTAAAAATATACACACATCTGAACAATTCTTGACCCTAGTTAATTTAATTGTAAAAAATTCAAAAAGGAGGTCTGGAAATTTTATAACGTTGCAACGCCATAATGAATATAAATGATTTACAAAAAAAGTATTATTTATTTTTATATCACAAGAAGGTTCTTATCAAAGAACAAAAAAGAATCAAATGTTTAAATATAAAAAAAAAATAATCGAGCTGAACAAATTTATCAGTAATTCTCTTTCAAAAACTCTGCTTGACTCAGTGAAATAATAAAGTATAATCATCAATTTGGAAAGCTACAAATTTTTTCTTCAAAATTGTTTCATACCAATTCCTGAAAAAATGAGTACATACATAGTTAAACTTTGGTGTAAATCCTATTCTAGACATTACTTCAGGAGTTGAATCAAAAATTAAACATGCGTTGCGTATGTGACATTTTTTAGCATAGTGTTTACACATTTTTTGAATATCAAATCTTGTATAATATATTAGTTCAATTGGGCCATACATCACTTTGTTTTATTTTTGCTGTATTATCTTAATAATTTGATGTCTGGGATTTTTCTAAATCATATTCAAGCTAAATGAAGGCACCTAGAATGTATGACGCTTCGATGTTTATATTAAAATGTCATTACACTTATTATAAATATCTAAAAATTACAATCTTTAAGCTTTTTTTTTTGAGTTATCGAAAAAAAAAACCCTCCTAAGATTTTTACATCATTATAAAGAAGTCTTAAGCTTTCAAATTCAACAATCAGAAAAAAATGCTCCGAAGGTGCGGACATATTTTTTGTCTTGCCAATTTTACTTCTCAGACCACTGTACAGAGGTGGCATAAAAAATAATTAAAAATAATTTAGAAGGAAAATAGGTTTATGCGACAACAACAAAAAATCTGAATGGTGTTGCAAGAAAATAAAAAAAAACTGCTTTAAACATTTCTATGATTTGAAGTCAAATTTCCATGGCAATTTAAATTTTAAATACTTCATACAAAGCTTCAGAAATACAAACAACTAAAACTAATAGATTGCATGTAGTAAAAATGAAACGCAAAACTGTTACAGTTAACTAACTTTTTTCGGTGTTCCCTTGCTCGATATTGTTCTTTGCGCTGAAAAAAAAAATCGTCCCTTCAAATATTATACAAAGCAATGAAGTAAAAATTTAATTGTTTAAAATAGTAAATTCAATTGAATAGTTTTTTTCATTTGCATTATAATTTAAATAATATGGGTTTCATGGATCTGCACAAAAATCAATGATGGAATTCCATGCGAGAATCTAATTTTTAAAATTTATCAATAAAATAAACAAATCTTTTTTTTATCAAAAAGTAAAAATTTAATTAACATAATACATGGTAAGATGGATGGCTCGAGATGGGAGATTTTTCAAAACAAGATTTTTTCGGTTGCTTTTAGGCCCTAATCAACTCCCCGAAATTTGGGAGCGATAGGTTGCGTCCACACTTTGCGCAATGCATTTCAATTTTTATGGGAATTAGTTTCGAAAAACCTTCTTTTTTGCATTTTATATTTTTAACATTTTTATTTTCCACTTTTTTTTTCAAACCAGCACAAGAGCGTTAAATTCTCTAAAACTTTTCAGAAGAAAGTATTGTGCTATCTTGCTCCTATCAAAAGATACAGCGTGCTCAAAACTGGTCTAAAACATGATTTCCGAGCAAAAAACGAGTTTCACGTTAAAATTTTGGAGGGTAGTTCTGAGGCCCAAAAGGCATTAAAAAAACTTTGTTCTGGTTTGATTTGATCATTTTTCAATTTTCCATATCGTCAGCTGTGTGCTATCTTGTGACAACGACCATTTAGTACTTTTCGAGAAAATCGATTTTTAAACTTTGATGATAAATATTTTCAAAACTATGATTGGTATAGCAAAACTTTTTGATGCAATCGGTTCGTATACTATCGCTTAACAAACGCTCCAAGTTTCAACTAATTTGGTTACACCAGTTAAAAGATACAGTATATTATGTAATCAAAAATCTGAAAAGCACGTGTCACAAGTGTGTTTCGAGAGTAAATTTGTACTACGTGTCACAAGTGTGCACAGAATTTCCATACAAACTAAAATAGACTTAAATCAATAGTTTAACCGACTTAATCAGTATATTTTCAAAAACAAAAGATTGCATTGCCTTCACAAAATGTGTATCAACATAAATTTGTGAAAAACAAGAAAAATTTTCCACATTTTCCAACAACATGTATGACGTGTCACAAGTGTGCACAATCATTGTCACAAGTGTTTATTGCGATATCCGGGAAACGGAAGCGAGTTTCCAAAATCGGATTAAAGCATCTTGTAGTGTTTGTTCAGTATAGCAAAACGTCATCATTGACTCATTTTCGACCAAAATGGTCTATGTCACAAGATAGCACACAGCTGACGATATAACGACGAGCCAGTCTTATGTTTAGGCTGTTGCAAATATTTTTCGAATTTTATTTTTGGAACCCAATGCATTGCAATGCTTGTAAGACAATTGTTGTGGTGTTAAATGAGTTTTTACAACACTTTTTCATTGAAATGTTGATACCATCGCTAGTTACTCTTTTTCCCCTTTTAACTTTGACCAGAGTAAAAGGGAAATAAACCTTTAAAAATGTTTGTTTTAAAAAAAAAAAAAAAAAACGGAAACATAACTTTTTTGTGTAATTTAACATAACTAATTTATGTAAACCTATTCAAATGTTTTAACAAAATGTTTGGAATGTTTTTTTTATTGCTAATTAAATTCAATCTCGTTTGGATTGCTAAAAATTGCTTTTTTGAAGGATTATTGATGGAATCATTATGAAAGACTTAAAATTATTATTAAGATTACAGTGCCTTTTTAAAGAAATGAAAAATATTAGCAAAAAATATCACATACAATATTCACAATTAATTATTTATGTAAGACCGCTTGTAAATTGAAATAATTCAAAGATTTCTTTTAATGATCAAACATCTTGGAAAGCCCCACAATTTTCTGTTTTTTTTTTTTACAACATATGAAGGCCGATGCACATCTTTATTGAAGTTTATTCCCCTATTTTGTTGGTTTTCAAAGGGTTTCAACATTTCGATAAAATTATGTTTTGTAAAATGCATTATACTAAAGAACAGTAGTTTTCCAAAAATGTTTTCAAAAATTAAGGAATCACGGAAATAGGGTTGAAACAACTTTTTGTGGTACTGGATAACCAAAAATCAATAAAAGTTAATATATTTTTTAAACTTGTTCAATCATACTTAAAAAAATATTATCAATGCTTGAAATGCATTTTAAATTGTTTTCCGATGATTGTAATTGAAATTTGAAGTTTTTGGAAAAAAATGTTGATTTTCGATTTATCGAGCCACCATTTCAGGCTGAGATGGACATAAACTTTTTAAAACATATGTAACGACTTGATTTTTATTAGAATTGGTTATTCATAATTTTTGTATCGAATAAGTTTTTCTATGCTTTAAATTGAAACAAAAAAGGCAGAAAATTAAGGAACCTGATTGAGGATTAAGAATTCTCGTATGAAATTCATAGTAACAATGATTTCTTATTGATCCATTGCAAACAATTGATGCAAACAAAGTTTGTTGATAAATTTAAGTTTTTGTTTATGTGTGATGCAAAAAACTCTCATAAAATTAATTAATAATTATTTCAGAATGAATTCCAAAAACTCATTCATATGAAAAGTTAATTGTTTGATGTTTTTTTAATTTAGAGGGTCTCAAGGAATTGAATCTTATTCATTTCGCAAAACTTTAATAATATACTTAAAAAACACAGTTTTTTGTAGAATCAATTTGTCTTAGTTTAATATTGCATTTTTCGGCATCAAATCGGCCCATCATAAATATCTTCACTTTGCAATCACTCACGGTTTCAGCAGTTCAGCAATCACCAAAAAGTTCAATTGTTATCCAGAACTTTTTCCAACATAAACAGCAGCAATATTGTTAGTTTTCTTTTCAGAGTGTACGATAAATCTGATCAACTGTCTGGAAATTTGATTATTTTCCTCAAGTTTGCTGTGCACATTAGTTTTAAAAATAATCTGTAAAACACAACCCAGATGTTCCAATGCACAGTCCTTATTGATATTCCAGTTTCAATCTCGATTTTTTGCACCAGTTCACTTTTCCAGATAAATTTTTGTTCATCCAATTTGTTTATCCAACTTTGCACAAACTTATCTTTTCTTCAGTTTTTAGTTTTTCACTGTTCCAGTCTCCATTAATCACCAAGTTTTAAACTTTTTCTTCGATTCATTTTTGATTTCACTTAAAACATTAAAAATCAACATATTCCCCATTCAACACATTTTCCTAAATAACTCTTCCAAAATCTTCGATCCTTACTCGAAAAACTCCGGTTTGACCACGACCGTAGGCCAAAACACTAGCTGGCTGGCTTGCGCTGGGCTGGAGCTTGTAGGCTGGCTGAACTTCTAGCTGAACTTCGGCACTTTGAACTGAAAACGACAACGACGACGACGACGGGCAGACTCGACGAAACCTAGCACATCACCGTAGGGGAACTCGACACAAACTGAACGATAAAACATAAAACAACGCCAAGTGTAATCAGGCCTTCCTCGGCGCGCGGAAAACACGAACGGGAGCTTCGGCTTAAGCCGACGACGACGACGGTGGTGGTGGTGGGTGTTCCGAGAAGGATTGAAAAAAGCTCCTCTCAGCTGGAAGTTCGGAGGGGCCTTTGTTGGGTAACTTTACGAACGAAGAAATGGGTAAAAGTGGTTGGGCACGGTAAAAATTTGAATGTTATTGAATTTTGAGGTTAAATTTGAATGATTTCATCATCTTTTTCATGAATTTATTCTCGAGATAAGAAATTATAATTTTAGACAATTTTCAACAAATAATTTCGATTTTGAGAGATTTCTTCTCTCAGTGCACGCTCGGCCAAACCAACAGCTTTTGAGGAAAACAAACACAACAAACTCCAAGAGCCGAAGATCGATCGCGAACGACGACGATCGGATCGGTTCGGCGAAAAAGCAGTTGGGGAAAGGGACACGAACACGAAGAAATGCATGAATTATGCTGCGCGAGCTCGGGTTCGCTTTTTTTTCCTTCTTCTTTTCTTCTTCTCACTCTCTCTTTCACTTGGCACAGTGGGCGCATTTGGAGCGAGCGCAGGAATGCGTGTGTGAGTGTACTCCTGCAAGCGCGCGCACACACGGTGATGGTATGATTGGGAAGTGATCGAAAGTAGGCAATATTATGTCATACGCGAACGCGCACAGTCCGTCGTGGTTGGCGTCGTTTAGCACCTATTTTTTTGCTGGGAAGAAGACGGTAGTGTGAAAGATATGAATATTAGGAAACTGACTTTTATAAATTTAAAAATGTAGATCAATCAAACCCATTGATCTTGAAAAAAAATATGCTGTTCAAATAGAAAAAAACAAACTTTGAAGATGCGCGATCAAACCATGTAAGTGGCAGCACAACATTTTGTAAAAAAATATTTGATGATAATGGGTAATTCTCTACCAACTCACACGAAATCGAGAAAAGTTGCTCCGACCCCATGAAAATTTGTCCTAAGGAGTAATTTTTGTCCCTTATCACGAATCCAAGGTTCATTTTTTCGGAGGGGCGGTACGACCCCTTTCATTTTTGAACATGCGAAAAAAAGGGGGTTTTCAATAGAGCGTCCAATTTCCCGGGGTTACCAATTTCCCGGGAAACGGGAAATTTTAAACCAATTTCCCGGGAAATCCCGGGATTTCCCGGGAAATTTTAAATTAATTGAAAATCGCTCTAATCTTGATTCTGAATCATGTTTTGCATCAAAATTGAATAGGACAGCGACTTTAATGATTAAAATAAGTATAGAGATCAACTAATAGCTTGACTGCATGTAAAAATTCATACAACTACAGGAAAATGTATATTTTTCTAATTTTATAAGCTCAAATCGTACAATGAATCAAAAAATGATCTCTTATATTGTTGAAAAGTATTTTTTCATCAAAGTGTTTGGACAGTAAGTAAAATGAATCCATACTCCACAATCTTAAAAATTCTTTATAACTTGCCTCTTTGACCAGTTTGAGAGAGTATGGTTTAATACATTAAGTTGAAACGAATAAAATCATTCAGAATGTTTTTTTCATAACAAATAACTTTTCTAACCAAAGTTATACTGATTTCAGCTCTTGAACAAAATGGTTAAGCTTTTAAGTTTTTTAAAAAAAAATGTAACTTCTCGTGTTTGTTTTACTTCAAACAACTCAATGTTTTCAAATATTTGGAGCAAGTTTTTAAACTTGGTTTACTTGGTTATGGAACAAAAACATGATTTAAATTATACGATAAATTGTCATCATCCCACTCTAACACCCATTGTTGCACCATGCTCCATAATTCTTTTACTTTAAATTGTTTTTTTTTTTTTTTGAACGAATTGAAGTAATTCTGCTTGCAAAAACCTGAAATATTTAATTATACCAGTTCAATTTTCATCTAATTTGATCATGGTAAACAAAAACGTAAACTATTCGTATTCTTTATTTTGTATCCAATTATTTTTTAAAAAGCTTACCTGAATTGTAAAAGTTTATTTTCATTAAGCAAGGTCTTTTTCCAGTTGCTTCAGAAACTTATATTATCAGAAATAAATCTAGATATTAAATTGAGTTTCTTAATTTTTTCTAGAGCATTTAAATAAAATATGGATCCCGAAAATTCAGAAAATGTATACTTACGCTTGAATTTCGGGAATTCCCGGGAAATTTATAAATTTCCCGGTAAACGGGAAATATATTTTTACGGGAAATCCCGAGAATTCCCGGGAATTTTTTTCCCGGGACGGGAAATTGGACGCTCTAGTTTTCAATAATTTGCAGCCTGGAACGGTGATGAGATAGAATTTGGTACCAAAGGGACTTTTATGTAAAAATGAACGCCCGATTTGATGGCATACTCAAAATTCCGAAAAAAAACCTATTTTTAATCGAAAAAAAAAACACTGAAAAAGTAAAAAAAAAACTCTGCCATTTTTCATCAATCAACTTTAATTTTTTTAAACATGTCATTTAAGGGAATTTTAAGTTACTTTTCGTATCCGCAATAACCCAGAAGGATCAATTTTTCATCTAGAGCAAAATTTTATTTTATAAATTTCGTGTTTTTTTTCTAACTTGGAAGGGTTGTTTTTTAGAGTGTATAACAATCTACAAAGTGGCAGAGCAAAGAATTTAAAAAAAATATACATAAAAATATGGGCTATGTTTAAAATCCACACGAGTTATCACGATTTTGCGAAACAACTTTTTAGAAAATTATTAAACTTTAAAAAATATGCCAAAAACGTTAGAATAAACAAGAAATTTCAAAATGAAAAGTTAAGCTCTAAATAAAAAAATACCCTTCTGGGTTAATGCAGATTCGAAAAGTAACTTAAAATTCCCATAAAATTGTTTTTTCGAAGAAAACTACGTTTTTTTGTTCTAAATTTTGAAAATTTCCAATAAATCTGCCAAGAGACATTGAATATTGAACTTCTGGTTGCTGATTAGAGCAATTCAAAGAAAGAAACAAGAAAATATAGGTTTTTAAGTCTCATCCTAATATTCCCACACTTCCTTACACGAATAACTCAGCAACTAATGGTCCAATTTAGAATGATGGAAAATGAAACATTTCGTCGCCGTCGTGCTAACTTGTCGTACGTGCATGTTGGGCAAAATTGAGTTAAGAACGCCATTTTGTGCAGCTCATAATGCCTCATCTTTTGACCTTCACAAATCCCCAAAATTCGATTTCAATCATTAGATATTCAATGAAAACCAAAAAAGCTCCAAAAAATTTTGTCACTCTACATATAAAAGAAGTTTCAATCTTGTCGTGTTATCTTGTCACTCCCTGAAAATTGATGTAAGTGCGACAAAGGGCAAAGGGATTTCAGGTCAGAATGCGTTTGACGCACGTACAAGTTAGACTACGGTAAACATTTGTAATTATAACTCGGGACTCCAGCAACCAACTTCAACCAAACTTCGGGACAATGCACAGAATAGTCAGCCAAACAAAACGTCTTTGTTATTGTTTACATTGCGTGCTCTGTTTTTTGTTTATTCAAAGTCAAACATTAAAACGCGTTTTTCTCGGAACGTCAAAATGGCGGGTGCGACATGATAGCACGACGACGTCGATTTGTGAAATGTTATTATCTTTTTGAAAAATATATTTTGAATTTTTTGAAATCAAGACTATTATTTCAAATGGGTGTGATATTGAATGTTTGGACCTTTTGAAAGGTTAGTCTTGATTACAATTTTTATGCCTAAAATATCTACCATTGTTTTTTTTTTCAAAAAAATCATAACTCGGCATAACATATATAATAAATCATAATGTTTGTCCAAAGGTCCATGCTTCTCTACCGCTCAACAGTTGCGTCCCCAAAATCATATCAAAAACCTTCAACAATTCAAACAAACGGATTTTCGGATTTTTTTTGTAAAAAAGTTAATGAAAAATCGGCAAAATTGTTTAATTCTGTGTACCATTTTTGTCTGAATAGTCCTTATCAATACCAACAACTTTGCCAAAGACACAAAACCGATCAGAAATCGCCCTCAAAAGTTACAGATTTTCGAACTTTTGCGTACCATTTTTGTATGGACAGCTGCCAAAATTGTATGGAGACTTTTATGGGTGAACCAACTACTCAAAATGGCTTCTTTGGTAATTGGAAAGGCCAACACAAAGTTTAAGCCAAATAACAAATAAACAAAAAAAAATAAAACAGTCACAATCGATTGCTCAACTGTCTAATAAAAGTTGTATTCTGGTCCGAAAATGTAAAAAATACAAAATATAAAATGATACAACTTTGGATTAATGGGCAATTTAATGATATCAAAATGATTTAAGTTCAATAACATCAACTTTTGCCGTTATTAGCGTAACATTCTATATTGATGACGCCCTATTGCAAAGTTTAAAGATTTGATAATCAAATTTTAATATTTTCCATTTTCGATGGCTATTATTTTATTTCGCTTTAAGTATTTACTAGGGCTGTTCCTAAAACAAATCCCAGTAGAATTTTTTAGCACACCATTTGTTTTGTGTTTGTAAACTACACTTTCAGGTTTTTTTAAATAAATTTTGATTTTGTGATGTTGCATCTGAAAAATACTAGAAACTCTTGAAATTATAAGTAAGTAGCATTAAGTAGCCTATGTTAAGTCAAAATTTGAAGCAACACTTGATAGTTTTTGTTTTGACCGTTTTCAACCATCATACTTTGTTTCCCGATTTTCGCAGATGCTAGTTTTATATACTCAAACAATCCCTGAAAATTTCAAGCAGATTGATAAGGTCAATGCGAGATAGATATGCTCTGCTCGTGGACTCGCTTTTAAATTAAAAAGCCTGAAAAATGCAATATTTTTTGGAATAAACTCAAAATGTTATTTTTTTGTGTTTACTGTTTTAAAAGATTCTTTTAACTACTGAATAAAAATTAAAAATGTTGGCTAGAAATAAAACACCAAACTCACTAACATAAAATCTCAAAGCGAAGGAAAATTTGCCATAATAATCAAATTGGGTAACCTTCTCAGCACCACCAACAACCAGTCGCGACTGCCGGTTCCGACTTGACGGTGGCCACCTCACTTATCTAATCACTCAAATCGATCCAAATTTGGGGGGCTCCGTCAGACGCAGCAAAGATTCGGCCTAGTCACGGTCCGGTTGGGTTTGTTTTGATTTTAAGCTTTTGCCTCACTGCGCTCGACTTGTGATTATGGCGAAGCTCTTTTTTTTACAGCATCGACTTGTTTTTGGGAAGGTTTGGTTCGGTAATAGCCCACATGGTGACTTGGTGAGGAACTCAGTCATTCGGAGGATTTTCCAGACGCTTGGCCCTCAATACGTCATCGGTGTGCCACTGGATGTCCTTGACGATGCTTAATGATCAGAGGTACGAAAACCGCATACACATAAAAAAAGAGAAAATCGTCATCTCCGGTTCCTCGGTTCGTCACTGACTTTGCGTGCGCGGTCGTTTAAGTCTTTTGCAATTTGCCTTCAAAAAGCAGCTGCTGGACGAGCCAAAAAGCGGGTGACTCACTTCAGTAAAGGTGAGGCTGCAAGCTTGAGGGATTAAAGCTGAACCGGATTTTGGGAAAAAAGTGTAACGAGTGAGGTTCGACTTTATTCCTCGAAAATTTCAGTTTTAAAAACATATTTTAAGTATCAACACGAAAACATTTTTTTTTTTTTTGCATACTTCAAATTTAGTTCCGGATGACTTGCCGGTTCCGTTAGTGGCTGGTACCGACAAATTCCGCTATGTAAATATTTTCGCCCAAGTGTCAGTAATTGCACGCAAAGACAAAATAAAAAAAAACAGTTCGAGCAACTCCATTCCGCCTACGAACCGGATTGCTGAAGCCGAACGGTGGACAATGCTTCGGAGTGGAGCACTTCCGTCATCCTCTTGTAAACAGTGCAGTGTAAACTCTTCGTTCGAGTGCGGGCCGCCGAAGACGACGATGACGGTACTTGAAATCAGCCAACTCCGGAACCACTTTTCCGATGTTGATTAACAAGCTGGTTTGAGCGTGTTTGATGTTTAATTTAATTAATTTGTTAGCGCAAAAAAAAAGCAAAATAAACAAAAATAGATTCAATGGTAAAAAAATTAAAACAACGTAATAAAAATTAGAGAAAAAACACCCTGTTAGCCCATCTTAAAGGTTAATCCAGAAAAGAAAAGCAAAATCCATTCTTTCAACCTTCGTGAGGTAAGTTTATTGCACCACTCAAGCCGATAAAGTCGGCGAAGCAAACTCGCGAGCATCGCTCAGAAAGAAAGACCTTTTTCCTTGCATGTTTGTGTTGGTAGCCAAACTGAATCGAAGGTAAAGCTGACTTTGCTCAAGAAAAGTGGGTGTGGGTGAGGAATAACGTTCGCCACCTCGAGAAGGTCGAATGTTTCGGAAGAGACTGTTTTCTGATCGACTTGGTGTCTTCGACCAAGTTGTAGATTATAGTTAGGACTTTGCCGAAAAAAAGTTACACTCTTGAAAAATACTTATTTCCTCATTTCATTGTTTTTTACTTATTTCACTAAAAGTTATTCAAGTATTGTTATTTATATAAGTTTTTTTTTAATATTTTATGGGTAAAACTGGTTCCAGAGGTTTTTTGTTATGATTTTTGAAAAATAGCGAAAATGTACTGACCGCAATTTCAAAACAGTTCTTTTTCAGTTATTTGATAAAGTGCGCCGTTTTGGAGTTATAGTCTTTTTATTTTCGAAAAGTGTAACACTTCATGCAGAAAAGCCACACCTGAAAAAAAAATTAAAAGGCTGTGAAATTTCCTACAACTTTTTCGATGAGACTTTGGAAAATTAATAGTTATTTTGTAAGTTAGAGCCTCTCAAATAATTCGAATCGTTGAAAATGAGTTTTTCTAACTGTCAACTAAAAAGCCTGTAATTTTCAGCCGACGATACCTTGAAAACAATTGGTTCAATTTTCCATCTTTTCAATAAAAATAATTTCAAAAAATTTAAATCAGGCCTAGCTTTTGAAATGATCTATATATTACATAATTATGTGCGAAAATCGTTGAAATCTGTATTTTTCATCGAAAAAACACAAAAAACGTTTTAAAAACTCTGCTATTTTCCATTACTTAACTGTAAATTTATTTGGAACATGTCATTTTAAGGCAGGGGTGCCCAACCTTTTGGCGCTGCGGGCCAGATCTGATTTTACTGAAGCAGTGTCGGGCCGGAACTAATATTTGATAAAAGTTGAAAAAATAAACACATTTTTTTTATATTTTGAACTACTGTTGCAAATATGATTCATATATCATGATTTTAAGAATGAAAAACAAAGATATCATTTAAAAATGTGTTTATTTGACTTATTTTAATTATTGTTCGTTTAAAATTGTATAGATAATGTTTTTGACGATTGCAATTAAATACCTTGATATATTTTTTCTTAAAAAAAAAAAAACATTCAAATTTCAATGATCGTTGCAATTTTTTGAAGTTTTTGATACATTTTTAAATATTTTAAAAATATTTGCAGCCAACTATTTTCAGTTTGAATAATTTGATTTTTTAAGCTTTTTTAAAAAAAACTTTAGGGGAAAGTGGGGCAAGTGTAACAAGCTAAGGAAATGCACGTTATAACCCACTAAAACGTTAAAAAAAACAGTCGAATTTTTTTATAATCATCTTATTCCAGGTCTTGACTAAGACTTTGATAGAACAAGTTTTTAAAAAATTCTGTTTTTTAATGTAAAAAATTGATTTTAAAATTTTTGATTATCCGTACGTTCTAATCAACTAGTGGGGCAAGACGAACAACCCGTTGGGGCAAGAGGAACAATGCATGAAACAACATGTTAATTTGCTAACTATTGAACTGTTATTACTTAGATACATCAGATTAGAATGTATTTGAAACGTTTCTTTCATTTTTAGATTAAATAACAATAGTTTACTAAAAAATTGATCGTTTTTACGAAAAAAACTATCAGTTAGAAGATAAATTGTAAATTTTCATAATATCGCTATATTTTGGATGGACATTTTTTTAACAATTAATTATCAGTTTGTATGTACTTATATGTATTTTTTTCCCAATAAGTGGGTCTCGTGGCGCAGGGGTAGCGGCTTCGGCTGCCGATCCCGATGATGCTATGAGACGCGGGTTCGATTCCCGCCTTATCCACTGAGCTTCTATCGGATGGTGAAGTAAAACGTCGGTCCCGGTTTCTCCTGTCTCGTCAGAGGCGCTGGAGCAGAAATCCCACGTTAGAGGAAGGCCATGCCCCGGGGGGCGTAGTGCCAATAGTTTCGTTTTTTCCCAATAAAATATGTTGTTGCAGCAATTCGTATTTTTTTCCATACTAAAAATCCATTTAGTACCTTTGCCCCAGCTTAACAAGATTTTTAAAAGCTCTCTACAAAAATAACCAAAAGTTGAATCATACTTTATAATACGTGCAAGTCATTGGTAGGGACACTGCAGATCTAGGAAAAATAGCATTTTGATAAAATGAGCCTTAAAACGAACCCTAAGCCTTATTTTGAACTTTTCAAATATTATAAGAAAACAAAGGTTTTGAAAAAAACTTCATTAAATCTTATGCCCCGTGGCGATTACGTCGTTTTTGCGGTTATGGGTTAGTAGAATCAGCTAAATACATTGCTAGCAACAATTCCTCATACTGGAAATAATCAAAATTGTAAAAAATTACGGCCGTACGAACGAACGTTCCTCTTGTCCCATATGGTTGTCTTGCCCCACCTTCCCCTATCACTAAAAAGTTTTTTTTTATTTTTCAAAATGGATAATTTTGTTTTCCTGCACATTTTTTCAGTTATAAAATATCAATATAAATATTATAAGAATTAAATTCAAATCTCAAGCTTATTTTTTTTAAAATTCAGACAATTATTTTATTTATTTAGCTTTTCATGAACAGCCTTAAGGGCCGGTCAAAGAACTATTTTGAAAAGCCGTCGCGGGCCGGATGAAATGGCTTCAGGGGCTGGATACGGCCCGCGAGCCGGACGTTGGACAGGCCGGTTTTAAGGGAAATTTAGAATATACATTAATCTAGTAGGGTAATTTTTTCATTTAGAGCATTATTTTTCATTTTAAAATTTCGTGTTTTTTCTAATTTTGCAGGGTTATTTTTTAAAGTGTAACAATGTTCTCCAAAGTTGTAGAGCAAACAATTACAAAAAATTTTATATGTAAACATAACGGGTTTGCTTGTAACCATCACACGAGTTATCGCGATTTTACAAAAAAAAAAGTTTTGAAAAAGTTACATTTTGTGTTTAAGAATTTTAAAATGAAAAATTTTGTTATAAATGAAAAAATTACTCTTTTGGGTCAATGCAGATTCGAAAAGTACATTAAATTTTCCCTAAAAATGACATGTTTCAAAATTGTTTACAGTCAAGTAACGGAAAAAAGCAGAGTTTTTAAAACATTTTTTGGGTTTTTTTCGATGAAAAATACGTTTTTTTTAGGAATTTTAATTACGCCATCAAATCGGCCGTACAATTTTACATATAAGTCTCTTTGACACAAAATTTCTATCTCATCACCGTTTCTGGCTGCAAATTTTTGAAAAACACCTCTTTTTTCGCATGTTCAAAAATGAAAAGGGTCGTACCGCCCCTCCGTCACGAGATATCAAAAAACGGACCACGGATTCGTGTTTAGGGACAAAAGTTACCCCTTTGAACAAAGTTTCACGCAAATCGAAGATGGGGTCGGGGCAACTGCTGCGTGAGTTGGGTAGAATTACCCACACTACATTTTTTTTTTCGAAATTATAAAAACATATTGTTTTGCAAGAAGTCTGTAAATAATGCTTTCAAAGATTTATTTACCATAATTTTGCACTGATTGAAATATCAACTTCAAACCGCAAAGGCCACAATCATGCATCGGAAAAAATAGCTACCCTGCGTTTGTTATCATTACGTCAGATGGATGCTAATTTACAACCGCAACAAACCCACCACTTTCATCCTCGCTGCATCACAACAAATGCAAATCCGTCCATCTGCTCTGGCTCCGGCTCTAGTCATTACCTTTAAAAATAAGCAAAATAAAAATCGAAAGGCCTCCCCCTAAATAAAAGAGACTTGAGACTTGAACGAGCTCTCGAAAGTGAAATGTGTTGCCACCACCAACACAAAACCACCCCACAACAGCAACAACAACAACAAATAACTCTACACACACACACACACTAGCTGATCACGTGCACACGCGCCAAGGTTTAGTTCAAGTTTGCAGCAGCACTAAACTGGCCCCGCAAGTGCTGTCTTATGGCTACGGGGGAAGTTAGTGTTTTGGTTTTGGTTGCCAATTGTGTTGGCGGGCCCCGTGCATGGCTTGTTGGTGTGTGTGTGGGTAATTTTTACAAATACTTTCACAGGTTACACAACCTCACCCTAGCATCGAGAGCTCTTGAGGAGCAGCGCTTCGTCCAAAGATCGTTCGAAGAAAGAAGAAAAGAAAAACATCATGGTAATGACATCAGGCAGCAGCGTCCGAGGGGGGTGGGGAAAAGGGGTTTGTTGTCTGTGGGTCTTGCCAAGGCAGACACTTGGCTCCTCTGCTGTGTTGGTGGTGGTGGTGGTGGTGGCGTGAAAGAAAGTGAAAACACACGAAGAGATCTCGCGTTGGCTCTTGAAAACGAAAACTCGAGAGCGATAAAAAGTAAAGCAAACACACAAGACTTAGTGGGGACGATGGCGACGACGACGGTCGAAAACGGGGTCCAGAACTGGAAATGTAACGGTACATTTTTGGTTCATAATTTGGGTGCAGCTTTGGAGAATATTCGAGCGATTAGGGTTCAAAGTTCTGAGAAGACCTCAACGTGGTGGCGGGCGATGAACCTGATGGAACGATCTCGCGTCTCCGGTCTGGCGGTCCGGCTTTGATTGGATTGTTACGGGAGGTGGACTTAGAAATTGAAAGTGAATGACAGGAAATGACAGGTACCGTTTCGGGACCATTCATAAACCACGTGGACACTTTTTTGGTAATCTCGAACCCCCCCCCCCCTCGTGGACAATTGTCCATACAAAAAAACTCTTTTTTGTATGGAGCATGGACAATCGCCATACCACCCCCCCCCCCTAAAGTGTCCACGTGGTTTATGGATGGTCCCTTCTGGAAGAATGTTCCATGATAAGTTAGTTAGTTAGATTATATCAAGAAATCCCATTTACTAATTTCCGAAGAAATGTATCGAGTATCAGAGAGTTTCTATTTTAATTCCAATTTTTACTGTTATTTTATCAGATTATCCAAATACCTGGCTAATCTATAAGACATTATATTGCATCATTGGTTGGATTAAAAAAAATAAGCTTGAGAGTTTTTATTTTTTTATAATTTGATCCTACGATTAGTATTGCCTCAATTTCTCTGAACTCAACAAAGATCTTTGCTTTATTTTTCGAAGAAACTTGTACGTTAAAACATGTTTTGAGAAATTGAAAAATTAAAAAGCTCCTCGTAAGAAGAGGATCTACGTAAAAATCTATTGGCATCATTTTGCGGTGATAGTGCATTCTTGTTGTAAAGTCATGCCCCGGTTTTACACGCCTCGGTTATAGAATTTTGGCTATATGGGAGACATTGGCTTCAATCCTATGAAAAATCATAAAAACTTGAAAAAAATAAAGTGTTTTGAAATCAGGCTGATGTCAGTTACCATTGCAATTATAATTTGATGATTTTTTTTTACAAAAATATGTTTGGACCATAAATTACGTGGACACCTGGGGGGGAGGGGGCGGGTTCAGCGGTTGTCTACGCTCCATACAAAAAGATTTGTTTTGTATGGAAATTGTCCACCAAGGGGGTAGGGGAGGGATCTGCGATCTCAAAAAAGTGTCCACGTGGTTATGGATAGTCCCGTATTTGTCCTGTATTTTGAAAATGAAATGATTCTCGAAAAAATACTCAAAATGATTGTAATTGCGATATGGGTATCAAATGATCGGGATTTTGTCATACATTTCGAAAGTAGTAACACACACTTTTGAAAATATTTGAAATTTTCACAAAACTAGGTTTTTGCCTTCCTCACCTTACTGAGGAAAGGCTATAAAATCACTCGAAAAATGAACTTCTTAATTTGACCTCGTAGACCCACCTTCACGTATACCTATCGACTCAGAATCATGTTCTGAGCAAATGTCTGTGTGGATGTGTGTAGGTGGGTGGACAAAAAAATTGTCACTCGATTATCTCCGGACTGGATGAACGGATTTTGACCGTATTAGTCTCATTCGATCCGTCTTGGGGTCCCATAGGTCTCTATTTAAAATCAGCAAGTTTAGTTAAGTACTTCAAAAGTTATGCTAAAAAAACGATATTGGCGTATGTCCGGAAGATTGTAAAAAGGGTGGTTTTTGTAAGAAACCCTGTCATGTTATACATTTTCAGAAAGGTATTAAAAAGACCTTTCCAATGAGCCCAAAACAATGAAGATTTGATAACCCATTCAAAAGTTATTTGCACTTAAGTGTTATTTATACACTTTTTGGAGGCCGGATCTCAGATATTTCAATGAAAATGATGTCCGGGTCCATCATGCGGCCCATCGTTAGTTTAATAATCGAAAGACTTTTCAAATGAGCCTAAAACACCAAGGATCTAACAACCCTATTAAAAGTTATTGGCACTTAAGTGTTATTTATACACTTTTTAGAGGTTGGATTTCAGATATTGTGATAAAAATATTGTCTGAATCTTCCATGCGAACTATCGTTGGATAGGTTTTTTTTATCAGACCTTGCCGATGAGCCAGAAATATTGATGGTCTGCGAACCATATCAAAAGAAATGAGTAATAAAGTTGATTTGTTAAACATGTTAAGGGGGAATGTTGCTATTTTTACTGAATGTATTGACTTTATGAATATGAGGAAGGCACCAACCACCTAAAGGTGGATTAAGTAACGGTTTTTTTCAAATAAGTTCTAAAAAATATAGTTTTGCCTTCCTCACATTACTGAGGAAAGGCTATAAAATCACTCGAAAACTGAACTTCTCAACTAGACCTCCTAGACCCACCTTCATGTATACCTATCGACTCAGAATCAAATTCTGAACAAATGTCTGTGTGTGTGGTGGGATGTTGATCAAAAAATTGTCACTCGATTATCTTGACATTGGCTAAACCAATTTTGTCCATTTTGGCGTCATTCGATCCGTCTTGGGGTCCCATAAGTCGCTATTAAAAATTATGAGGTTTAGTAAAGCACTTCAAAAGTTATGCTAAAAAAACGATTTTAACAAAAGTCCGGAAGATTGTAAAAAGGGTGGTTTTTGCAAGAAAACCTGAGATGTTATACATTTTTAGAAAGGTATTTAAAATACCTTTCCAACGCGACCAATACATTGAAGATCTGACAACCCTATCAAAAGTTATTAGCACTGAAGTGTTATTTATGCACTTTTTGGAAGCCGGATCTCAGATATCATGATGAAAACGATGTCCGGATCTATCATGCGACCTGTCGTTGAATAGGTAATCAAAAGACCTTTCCAACGCGTTCAAAACATTGAAAATCTGACAAACCTATCGAAAGTTATAAGCACTTAAGTGTTATTTATACACTTTTTGGAGGCCAGATCTCAGATATTTTGATGAAAATGTTGTCCAAATATATCATGCGACCTATCTTTGGATAGGTAATTAAATGACCTTTCTAACGAATGTGAAAAAGGCACCAACCACCTAAGGGTGGATTAAGTTACGTTTTTTTAAATATCACATGGGTATCAAATGATCGAATTTTTTCATGCATTTCAGTAGCAATAACATTTCTGGAGAAATAGTCTAAATTTTTAACAAAACTACGTGTTTCCAAAAAAAAAAACTCCAGATTTCAGTTTATTCCAATATTGGTTACAATTTTAGTATCGGAATGTATGCAAAATTCCCGATCATTTGATACCCTTATTGTAAAAACAACAATTTGTAATATGTTTTCAAAGGTTTTATGAAAATTTTAAGAATTTTCATTACAAAATATTATTGCTATCTCAATGTATGTATTGTAATTATAGAAAAAAAAACAAATTTTGAGTTTTTTTTTTCGAAAATCCGTAGTTTTGTGAAAAATTTGAGTACTCTCAAAGAAAGTATTACCACTTTCAAAAATTATGCAAAATTTTCCATCGTTCGATATCCAAATGGTAAAAACTGAAATTTTAAGTAAAAAAACTTTTGATTGGATGACCGTTCTGTGCAATTTTCCAAAATTTGGTTGAATTTGTTTGCCAGCGTCCTGAGTTACCATAAAAATGTAAACAGCAGATTTTCCTGCAAGAGTGGCACAAGGGCCTATGACTAAAATTACTTTTTTTCTCGATATTTTGTGTCAAAATTGGTAGATCTGTTCGGCACTACATTACATATGTATAACTTTGCAATCAATTTATACAGTTTTTGTTAAAAATTAGAGGTGGGCAAAATCGCTCTTTTTAAATGAGCCTCTATTTTGAACGGTACTTTCGCCCTTTTTCAATATTTTGATGAAAAGGCTACAGTAAAGCATGATGTTATATGTGGAGAAAGTTGCTACAAAATGTACGAAATTGCGTTTATCAGAAATAAAACAAATGCAGAAATATTCTTCGAACTCTTTTATACATTTTAATTCAATCAGTCTATCAGTCTAAATGTCTAATTTTATCCAAAATGTCATGGTCTATTTAGTAGTTTTCAATACTTTAATGCATCTTTATGGGCAGTAGCGCAGTGAACAGTATTTTTATTTTGTTAAGAAAATTATTCAGCTTTACATTGAATAAATATCATAGAAAACTAACAACCTTAAAATAAGATTGAAAAAAATGTTTAAGTGGTTTTGGCGAAAATGCCTTTAAGAGTCTTTCAACTTATATGATGAGAATATTTCAAAAGATGCTTTAACTTGCTTTTTCTTCTTCTAAAAGAACTTGTGGGGCAATTTTGAGAAATTGAACAAGTTTGAAAAATTTGAAATTAAATTTTCAATCCTCGAAAATAAATTTAATACTACAATTTGATGGATAATCAATACATTTATGAACTAAGAAAAATAAATAAGCTGATCTTTCCGATAAAAATATTCTCAGATTTTTTAAAACTGACCTAACATTTGAAAACGTCAAAAAATGCTTTTATAGCGGAATTGGGGTTAAATGGGGCCCAGATGATATTTGCAGTGTAAGTGGTAATTTTTACTGGATTTCTGGGACATTTTCACATAAGTTAAGTGTAATTAGGGTGGCCTCATAAAGCCTCCTTCCTAATTACAGAGTGATTTTAAAGATTTAAAAAAAAACGGGGATTTGGGGAAAAATTGTCCCTTTGTCGTTTCGTGCGATGGATGAATCCATCACCAATCGATTCCCCGCATTTTTATATAAGAGACACTAGTTTTCATGTACGGGAACCAGCCGCGATTAATTAAGTCCGATTTTGGGTCCGATTTCGACCACGGTGCTGGAAGGTAAAAAACTGAAAATTCTTTAAAAATGTTTACATTCGCTGTCGCAAGTCGCTGCATTTTGTTCGTAACAATTTAAAACGCATCAGCACAGATTCAACCATCATCGCAGCGTCAGCCACAGCAGCATCCTCCTACTCCTCTCTATCCTCTTCGATGGCCTGCAAACAAGACCTGGTCAACATTGCATAACTTTGACGGCAGAGGAGTCTGAGCTGTCCGTGGCTCCAGTATTAAAAATATATATATGAACGAAAGTAAGAGTAAGTCTTTGGTCCCCCGTTTCTTTCACTCCTTTTTGCCTCCTTTGAGCCTCTCAAGAGAGTAGTTTCTTATGTGATGATGGGTTGCTTCCATGTTGCGCCATCACACCCCTTACGAAGACGACGCCGATCGATTCCGATGATATGTTGCTGAAGTTGTTGAAGTTCTTTCTTTTTCACTTCCACCTTTTTTCCTTCCTTGGCTGAAGAGGGGGTTGAAGTAGCAAGCAGTTTGATTTATGAATTAATTGATCCGCTGGCCATAATCGTGGTAATTGCAGAAAAGTAAAAAGAAGAGATGACGCGATCGGGTTGTTGTTGAAGAAGAGTTACGAGACTTGGCCTGGTGTCTGCGCGATATGGTGGAGTGGGTTTTTGGGCGATAAGCAAGCAGCAACCCCCGTGGCCTGTTGCGCGCGAGCTGTGAGCAGGGGGGTGATTTTGTAACGGACCCCAGGAAGCAAGCCATTTTGGACACCCCAGCGACCACGGCCTCTGCCTGCCAAAGGACGGATATCCGTACGGAGAGTGCTGCCTGATGGCCACGGGGCTTTTAATGATGACTGGGTAACCGAGCAGAAATTTGCATTTAATGGTAATTAATTGGGTGGAGTTATGGAGTTATGGGGTGTGCAGTCATATGCACAATTTTGTCTCGGAAACAGTATGCATGATGAGTGAACCGTGAGGGTTTGGTTCGTTTGGTTGGTGTCCTTGCTAGATAGTGCAGGGGAATGCAGACAAAATACTGTCAAAGAAATTTAAGTTTCTACTCAAATAATACACATTGGATTTTTTTTAAATAGTCTACCAATCCAACTATCTGCTAGTAAAAAGGTGCAGATTGTTATGTTACACATGACCAGTATTACAAAGAACTTTGCAAAACGCTTTTGAAATTACTTGTTCATTATTGCAAATTCTGCACTTAACTCTACGCACAGCCAAAAAATATACACACATCAAAATGCACACCCCCTCTCCACCTCGCTTGCCTGCTATGGAGAGTGTCCAGGAAAAAAGCTATCATCGATTTTAAGCAATGCTTTTGGGTGTGTGTCTTAGACAGTTTTTATCTGCTGCAGTTTGAGGTGTGCACTTTTGTAAATAGCTTTTCACAACTCTCAGCTTAAGGCAAATCAAAAAATAATTGATCTCTTAAATTTTAGAGAACTGCACATATTTTCTAGCATTATATTTTAATCATTCAAACATTTTCAAATGAAAAATAATTTATGATTTAAAAATAAAAAATAAGGCTGCTACAAATTTTATTAAAAATTTTAGTTTCTCCCCCTTCGAAGTTGGTTGAAAAATCAGGGGGTAAAAAAATATATTGTTTTCGAAAAACTTCAAAATTTCAATTATAATTGAACTGCAATCAGCTGAAATCAATTTAAAATACATATTTAGCATGTTTAAGTAGATTTAAAAATGTTTTGAATTTTTGAAATTTTTTGTTGTTTATTATCGCAAAAGGTTTTTTTCGCAATTTTTCTTGTTTTCGTCAAATCATACATTTTTTGAAAACTAATGATTGCAAAACATCTGGACTAGTGTAAAATACATTTTGAAACACCTTTTCCATGCAAATGTTGAAACTATGGCTTGTTATTTCAATATGAGCAATTCTCTACCAAAACCGGAAATGGATTTTATTTGTATTTTTTGATTTGGCTCAAACTTTGTGGGGGCCTTCCCTATGACCAAAGAAGCCATTTTGCATCATTAGTTTGTCCATATAAATTTCCATACAAATTTGGCAGCTGTTCATACAAAAATGGTACGTAAATATTCGAAAATCTGTAACTTTTGAAGGAATTTTTTGATCAATTTGGTGTCTTCGGCAAAGTTATAGGTATTGTTGAGGACTATTTAGAAAAAAATAGGTACACGGAAAAAAAAATTTCCCGATTTTTTTATTAACTTTTTTTTCACAAAAACTCAAATTCCCAAAATACGTATTTTTTGATTTTCGAGATTTTTTGATATGTTTTAGGGGACAAAAATCCGCAACTTTTGAGCTATAGAGAAACATGGTCAAAAAATCTGCCGCCGAGTTATGATTTTTTGAAAAACTGGTGATTTTTGGAAAAAATCGAAATTTCATACATACAATTTTTTTGACCTCATTTTTTTATGCAAAATTGAATTTGCAATCGAAAATTACTTTACAGATTTTTTGATAAAGGGCCCCGTTTTCAAGATATAGCCACCGAAAGTTTGATTTCAGCGAAATATTTGCAGTTTTGCGATTTTTAAAAATAGTGACCATGAGTGACCATTTCTAAAAATATTTTTTTTGAAAAGTTCAGAAAATTTGCTATAAAATTGTCTAAGAGACATTGAAGATTGGACCTCTGGTTGTTGAGATACAGCGGCTTAAAGAAAAAGAAACACGAAAATTGAAGTTTTCTAAGTCTCACCCAAACAGCCCACCATTTTCTAATGACGATATCTCAGCAATTAATGGTTCAATTTTCAATGTTGATACATGAAACATTCGTGAAATTTTCCGATCTTTTCGAAAAAAATATTTTGAAAAAAATTAAATCAAGACTAACATTTTAAAAGGGCCAAACATTGAATATTATGCCCATTTAAAATGTTAGACTTGATTTAATTTTTTTCAAAATATTTTTTTCGAAGAGATCGGAAAATTTCACGAATGTTTCATGTATTAACATTGAAAATTGAACCATTAATTGCTGAGATATCGTCATTAGAAAATGGTGGGCTGTTTGGGTGAGACTTAGAAAACTTCAATTTTCGTGTTTCTTTTTCTTTAAGCCGCTGTATCTCAACAACCAGAGGTCCAATCTTCAATGTCTCTTAGACAATTTTATAGCAAATTTTCTGAACTTTTCAAAAAAAATATTTTCAGAAATGGTCACTCATGGTCACTATTTTTAAAAATCGAAAAACTGCAAATATTTCGCTGAAATCAAACTTTCGGTGGCTATAACTTGAAAACGGGGCCCTTTATCAAAAAATCTGTAAAGTAATTTTCGATTGCAAATTCAATTTTGCATAAAAAAATGAGGTCAAAAAAATTTTATGTATGAAATTTATATTTTTCCAAAAATTACCAGTTTTTCAAAAAATCATAACTCGGCGGCAGATTTTTTGACCATGTTTCTCTATAGCTCAAAAGTTGCGGATTTTTGTCCCCTAAAACATATCAAAAAATCTCGAAAATCAAAAAATACGTATTTTGGGAATTTGAGTTTTTGTGAAAAAAAAGTTAATAAAAAAATCGGGAAATTTTTTTTTCCGTGTACCTATTTTTTTCTAAATAGTCCTTAACAATACCTACAACTTTGCCGAAGACACCAAATTGATCAAAAAATTCCTTCAAAAGTTACGGATTTTCGAATATTTACGTACCATTTTTGTATGAACAGCTGCCAAATTTGTATGGAAATTTATATGGACAAACTAATGATGCAAAATGGCTTCTTTGGCAGGTTCAAGACCTGCAAGACCCGCTTGGACCAAGTAACCCTAGTCAGTTACATGATCTCCAAGTATGGAATGTAAGGAGTTGTTTTTGTTGTGTATATTTAATATGTTGATCGATCCTCGGTCCTAACCTGGTCTTAGCACCTAAGAGGACCTAATAAAAATAAGTTTAGAATAAAAAAAAAAAAAAAATGGCTTCTTTGGTCATGGGGAAGGCCCCCACAAAGTTTGAGCCAAATAAAAAAATACAAAAAATAAAAATGGTCGAAATCGGCCGGTTTTGTAGAGAATTGCTCATATACAGATTTTTTTTAAATTAAAATTTCCAAATTCTAATGTGCCATATTTGTTATGTAAGTATTATCAGATCGACTTTTTTTGAATTTTTATATTTTGATGAAAATTTGTCCATGCACTTTCTGTTTCAAAAGTTGTTATTTTGTACCATTTTTTCCATACAAGTCTCCTCACAATTTTGGGGCAGATCATACACAATGGGTTTATAAATATATGAAATTCTGTATCTGTAAGGATTTTCCGAGCTATTTGCTGTCTTCGGCATAGGTTATGTTAATGACTTTTCCCACGGAGGTACACGGAGAATAACAATGTTATGATTTTAAAACTATTTTTTTTTTAAGTATATTTTTTTAATTCGCGAATATTTTGATATGTTTAAGGGGACATCTTTTGAACCATAGTGCGCGATGTATTTTACAGGTTTTTGACCTATAAAAAAAACTTGAACGAACACCTCTGAACAAAATATTTTTGAAAAGCTGTAATATTTCCTATAAATTTCTCTCTAAATCTTTGAAAATCGGCCGATTAGTTTCTGAGATACAGCTTAATAATGAATTTGAATCGATGAAAATGAATTTATCCAAGCGTCGCCAAATTAACCTGTAATTTTCCAGTGACGATATCTTTTTTTTTTTGCGAAATTTTTTGATCTCTTAAATTAAAAATATAAAAAAAATATAATTTGGTTTTAAATATGAAATAAGAGAAACTATTTTCAAAAATTTTGAAAAATAAAAAAAAATAATGAAAGAATCAGAAAATTTCGCAAAACAAAAACAATTATTAACATTATAAATTGGACCAATAGTTTTCGAGATTTCGTAAGTTTAAAATTATGGACAAAGTTTCAACCTAATCAAAAAAAAATAAAATTAAAAAATTACTTTTGATTTAAGTTAAATCATAGTTTTGCACTGGAACTAGAAAGCCATCTAACAACAGAGCAGTTCTCTACGAAAGCGGTCTTTTTTCTTCAATTTTAGTTTTTGTATTTTTTAATCCGACTGACACTTTTTTGGTGCCTTCGGTATGCCTAAAAAAGCCATTTTGCATCATTAGTTTGTCCATAAAATTCTCCATACAAATTTGGCAGCTGTCCATACAAAAATGATGTATGAAAATTCAAAAATCTGTATCTTTTGAAGGAAATTTTTGATCGATTTGGTGTCTTGGGCAAAGTTGTAGGTATGGATACAGACTATACAGAAAAAAAATGATACACTGTAAAAAAATTTGGTGATTTTTTTATTTAACTTTTTATCAATAAAACTTGATTTGCAATAAAACACTATTTTTAAATTTTTTTATTTTTGATATGTTTTAGAGGACATAAAATGCCAACTTTTCAGAAATTTCCAGGTTGTGCAAAAAATCTTTGACCGAGTTATGAATTTTTTAATCAATACTGTTTTTTTCAAAAAATCGAAATACTGGTCGCAAAAAAATTTCAACTTCATTTTTCGATGTAAAATCAAATTTGCAATCAAAAAGTACATTAGTGAAATTTTGATAAAGTGCACCGTTTTCAAGTTAAATCCATTTTTAGGTAACTTTTTTGAAAATTGTCCCAGTTTTTCATTTTTTTAAAATAGTGCATATGTTTGCACACTTTTGGAAAAAATATTTTTGAAAAGCTGAGAAAATTCTCTATTTTTTGCTTTTTTGGACTTTGTTGATACGACCTTTAGTTGCTGAGATATTGCAATGCAAAGGTTTAAAAACAGGAAAATTGATGTTTTCTAAGTCTCACCCAAACAACCCACCATTTTTTATTGTCGATATCTCAGCAAGTAATGGTCCGATTTTCAATGTTAATATATGAAACATTTGTGAAATTTTCCGATCTTTTCGAAAACAATATTTTCAAAATTTTCAAATCAAGACTAACATTTTAAAAGGGCGTAATATTGAATGTTTGGCCCTTTTGAAATGTTAGTCTTGATTTGAAAATTTGAAAATATTGTTTTCGAAAAGATCGGAAAATTTCACAAATGTTTCATATATTAGCATTGAAAATCGGACCATTACTTGCTGAGATATCGACAATAAAAAATGGTAGGTTGTTTGGGTGAGACTTAGAAAACATCAATTTTCCTGTTTTTTAAACCTTTGCATTGCAATATCTCAGCAACTAAAGGTCGTATCAACAAAGTCCGAAAAAGCAAAATATAGAGAATTTTCTCAGCTTTTCAAAAATATTTTTTCCAAAAGTGTGCAAACATGTGCACTATTTTAAAAAAATGAAAAACTGCGACTATTTTCAAAAAAGTTACCTAAAAATGGCTATAACTTGAAAACGGTGCACTTTATCAAAATTTCACTAATGTACTTTTTGATTGCAAATTTGATTTTACATCGAAAAATGAAGTTGAAATTTTTTGCGACCAATATTTTGATTTTTTGAAAAAATCAGTATTAATTAAAAAATTCATAACCGGGTCAAAGATTTTTTGCACAACCAGGAAATTTCTGAAAAGTTGGCACTTTATGTCCTCTAAAACATATCAAAAAATAAAAAAAATTAAAAATAGTGTTTTTTGCAAATCAAGTTTTAGTGATAAAAAGTTAAATAAAAAAATCACCAAATTTTTTTTACAGTGTGTCATTTTTTTTCAGTGTAGTCTGTATCCATACCTACAACTTTGCCCAAGACACCAAATCGATCAAAAAATTCCTTCAAAAGATACAGATTTTTGAATTTTCATACATCATTTTTGTATGGACAGCTGCCAAATTTGTATGGAGAATTTTATGGACATACTAATGATGCAAAATGGCTTCTTGGGGCATACCGAAGGCACCAAAAAAGTTTCAGTCGGATTAAAAAATACAAAAAAAATCGAATGACCGAAATCCTAGAGAACTGCTCAACAACAACATAACGTTATTTCTAAGCTCGGGATTTCAATGTAAACATTAGATTTAAAAAAAAATTATAATCTTGAATTCGTTTTTGCCATTAAATCACATTACGCAACTGACCTCTCCTGGGGTCTCGTCACCCTTTCCAACCCTGAGACAATGAGCTGTCAAAATCGTCACCTAGCCAAACCGCACGCAATACTGAAACCCTCCAAGCCTGTGCCAACACAAAAGACCTGCAACGCAGCGTTGAAAAATTTCTCTTTCGCACTTACCCAACTTTTATACGCCGCCACTTGAAGATCTGCATTGTGCGTGTACCTTCGGTAGCGACCGACCTTATCTCGGGACCATTGCGTATACGCGCTGCGTTCACAGGTCTTGAACCACCCTGGGTTGATGCCAATGGGTTGAAAACAACATTTTTGGTGTAAAATCTCGTCGAGGGGTTGGACATAAGTTACGTTTTGAATGAGTTATATATATACACGGAGAAAAAAGAGTTCCGAAAATCGTGAACAAGCGTTCATGAAAATGGGAACCACGAACAAAGTGTTCAAATTCCATGGTACGTTTTTTAAAAACGTACCATGAGATTTGAACACTTTGTTCGTGGTTCCCAATTTCATGAACGCTTGTTCACGATTTTAGGAACTCTTTTTTCTCCGTGTATTTTTAAATAATTGGAAGTGTGCTCAAGGTAGAAATTTGAACACAAAAATATAAGAATAAAAGTCTACATGATCTACGGACGACCCCCTCCACAACTTTTAACCTCGCGAACAGTCTGTGATGGCCCCTGCCCCTGAAACCTCGACTCTTCTCTCAAGATTATGTGAAGTGGCGTTTAATTCATTTTTATTGCCGTCATTATCTGAATCAGCAACGGTAGGCCCCTAAAAACGGTTGTGTTTCGGAGTGTTTTCGAGGCTGGACCACGACAACGGCTCGGACGTCCACAGTGGCGGCCAACGAAACGGAAGTCGCTGTGGTGTGAGGGAACCCTCGGGGGTAGGATCGTCTGATGGGATCGCCAATCCCTCTGGTTGACTTAAAGAAGACGGAAATGATAATTCGATCAACCTAATTTCACTTATTTTATTTTTTTTTTTCAGTTCATGAAACTTGGATACAATTTCGACCAAAAATGTTTTGGATGATTGGCGCCAGGTCAACCCAAGCAAGCAAAGGTAATTAAATTTACCCAAATTATAGTCGCCGATCGCCAGCGAGGTGATATTTTGCATAATTTTAGCAAGTTCCCCAGTGCGTCTGGAGAAAGGTTATATTTGCCAAAGGGACAGCAGCAGGTTTCGATTGCAAATGAAGGTTGTCAGTTGATTACTGCTTTTTCGCACAATCAGATCAGGCTGGAAATCTTGGCGTTCGTTTTGTTCACTCAATCAAGGGGCAATTATGGAAATGCAATAATTTCGCGCCACCATTTTACTGTCCCGTTCAATTATCAGCAAAAGTAATCGCGAGATATCAAGCATAATTTTGTGGCAGTTTTTGGCAGTTTATTTTATTTTGAATAAACCGTGTAATATCTTATCGTTTTCATGACAACTGGAGAGAAAGCAGCTTTCACTAAACTACTGTGGTATTTTTCATGTTTGCGAGACATTTTAAATATTTGTTATCCTTAATTTGTAATGAAAAACTTAAATTATGTAAATTGTCCACAAATCAACCAAATCGGGCACAACCACGTTATCAAACGTCAATTTCCGCCCAATTATATCCAACTCGCATTCAGTGTGTTTAAGTGTGTCCACATTCGCCCCACAAACCACATTCGTCGTCAATCAGCTGATTCAGCAGAGATCCAATCCTCCCCTCGAAATGTTATGTTTGACTCGATGATGGAAAGCATTTATTTTGGCATTTCTCCTCTCTCGCACACACTTATTACGAGACCTCTATTGGGGCTGTACTCTACTCACCGCGTTACAAAGCGCGCTCGCACACAATCGAATCGATTGCGCAATATCTGACCGGTAGTAGGTTACGTACGAGACACCCCATCACCAGCAGACGCCTTGCTGTGCCGGTTTGCTTCCGCAGACGACGGCGACGGGCTGCTGCAAGAGATGGGACGACGGGAGGAAAGCCCCGAAATTTCTTTGTCTAGGCCAGTGGTGGTCAG